>NC_135226.1:21972481-21987481 GCF_052324685.1 Brachyhypopomus gauderio | reverse complement strand
GAAAAACAACACATCAATAACACTTAATCTCAAAAGCATGCAATATCTCCCAAGATAATCTCCTGCTACTACTCTCATGTGACACATTTTAAGGGACACGATTCTATTTTACATTATTGACAACTTAAATAATAATGCAGCGCCACAGGTCCAGCAGGAACACAGAGGAGCTGTAAGGGGGGGGGTCTCCGTCGTACCTCCTGGGGGGTCGTTCCAGGGGAGGGGAGGGGAAGTGTGAAGCGGGGGAGCTGGGTATCACTCGTCCGGGAGACTTCTGACCTCCGAGAGAACGCCTGAGAGCCCGAGGCAGCCAGCACAGGACGGGAGTTCAGTCAGTCCTCCAAGCTCCAAAGCTCCATTCTCTCACATGTGCCCGCAGACGCTCACGTGAGTTCACGTGTGTTCACGTGTGTTAATGCGCCCTTACATGTGTATTCAGACGTTCACGTGAGCTCACGTGTGTTAATGTCCTCTTACATGTGTATTCAGACGCTCACATGAGCTCACGTGTGTTAATGTCCTCTTACATGTGTATTCAGACGCTCACATGAGCTCACGTGTGTTAATGTCCTCTTACATGTGTATTCAGACGCTCACGTGAGCTCACGTGTGTTAATGTCCTCTTACATGTGTATTCAGATGCTCACGTGAGCTCACGTGTGTTAATGTCCTCTTACATGTGTATTCAGACGCTCACGTGAGCTCACATGTGTTAATGTCCTCTTACATGTGTATTCAGATGCTCACGTAAGCCAATCCCTCTCTGAATGTGTCAGTGGACCAGTCCGAGTCTCTCATGCACAATAAAAACACTCTATAGGCAATGTACAGACGCACCTGTGTCCATGTCCTCATCTCATAACAACACAACAGTCGCCTGCTACGGTAACACATCTCATAACAACACAATACACCAGGCAACACCCTCATCTGTACAACAGACCCACACTACAAGCAGCCATCGCACTACAACACAGTTGTGTTTATATGGAAGAAGGGACAGATAAGCCATTCTGAGCCACAGCGTACAGTGAACATCCACATAACAGGGACAGTCAAGACGTTGGACCACAACACCAACGGTGCGGCTGGGTTCAGTGATCTGGAGCTTCCGGGGCCTCTGACACCGTTACCTCCCGAGGGCTGCTGGGATATAGCCAGCAGGAGGTGCTGTAAACATACGGGTCAGCGTGCCGGCACTGGGAGTTCTGGGAGGGGACGTCCTCAATCAGCTCCGTCACACTGAGGACCAGCACGTCCTGTTTAAGGTTTACATGCTGCTGCCTTCACACTAATCATTCACGTCCTGTTTCCTTGCTCGTGTGACATGGATATCACTTATAGGACAGGTAACGTTTATAGGACAGGTGGTGTTTATAGGACAGGTAACATTTACAGGACAGGTGGTGTTTACAGAACAGGTGGCGTTTACAGGACAGGTAATGTTTATAGAATAGGTAACATTTATAGGACAGGTGGTGTTTATAGGACAGGTAACGTTTATAGGACAGGTAACGTTTATAGGACAGGTGGTGTTTATAGGACAGGTAACGTTTATAGGACAGGTGGCGTTTACAGGACAGGTAACGTTTATAGGACAGGTAACGTTTATAGAATAGGTAATGTTTATAGGACAGGTAGCATTTATAGGACAGGACAGGTAATGTTTATAGGACAGTTAGTGTTAATAGGATGTTGTACAGGATGCACAGATACCAGCAATATTAACAATCTGTTGCAATTACAGTAGGAGTGAGATTGACTCAAGCATGATCCACAGTGTGAAAGACTGACAAGATCATTCCATTCACCAGGATGGCTAAGAGAATATACTAGAATACAGGGGAGCTAAAAGTGTTACTCAAAGTCACACCTGTTACACATCAGTGTTACTCAAAGTCACACCTGTTACACATCAGTGTTACTCAAAGTCACACCTGTTACACATCAGTGCTTGGTGCTTTCACAGATAAAACTGCCCTCCCATAACAAAGTACTTCATACCTCCTTCATGGTGTTGGAGTTTTTAGGGAAGTTCTTGCCACCAGTTAGGCTGACGTATCTCTTCTCCAGACTTGCTAGTCTTTCCTTTTCCTGGTGTATATGTAAGAACAGGAGAATACACCTATCAGTACAGCAGCACACCACTGTCTCACGCACCACACCACGGTCTCACGCACCACACCACGGTCTCACGCACCACACCGCATCTCACGCACCACACCACGGTCTCACGCACCACACCGCATCTCACACACCACACCGCGCACATCACTGTCTCACGAACCACACCACTGTCTCACGCACCACACCGCGTCTCACGCACCACACCGCGTCTCACGCACCACACCGCGTCTCATGCACCACACCACGTCTCACGCACCACACCACACACAACACTGTCTCATGCACCACACCGCGTCTCACGCACCACACCACTGTCTCACGCACCACACCACATCATGTCTCACGCACCACACCACACCACACACAACACTGTCTCACGCACCACACCACACACACCACTGTCTCACGCACCACACCACTGTCTCATGCACCACACCGCGTCTCATGCACCACACCACTGTCTCACGCACCACACCACATCATGTCTCATGCACCACACCACACACAACACTGTCTCACGCACCACACCACGTCTCACGCATCACACCACATCGTGTCTCACGCACCACACCACACACAACACTGTCTCACGCACCACACCACACCGTGTCTCACGCACCACACCACATCATGTCTCACGCACCACACCACACACAACACTGTCTCACGCACCACACCACTGTCTCACACACCACACTACACCACACACACCGCGTCTCACACACCACGGAGTCTGCTGCTGACACTAAGGGGCTGGCTGGGTTACTGAGCTCAGCCCGTCAACACACGTCACAGCGTGCACGAGCACGTGGAGGACATGTTGATGCACCTTCTGGAGCAGCTGCAGGGTGGAAGTTCTGTCTCTGGCCAGCCTGTCGACCTCTAGCGCCGCCTGCTGGCCCAGCTGGCTGGCCTGCGTCTCCAGGGCAACCACCTTCTCCTGCAGGGGACACACATCACAGTGGCTTCATCAGCTCTCGTGTGGCTGTGGCGTCCGGGGCGGGCGGGTGGGTTCTGGCGCCCCCTACCTTCCTGCGGCCCACACTGCAGTGCAGACGTTCACGCTCCTGCAGGATCTGCTGGGTGAGAGTCTCACGTTCCTCCTCCAGACTGCTCTCCTTCTCCAGCTGCTGGAACTCCAGGTCCTCAAACTGCTTCGTCTCCGCCTCCAGAGTGTCTGCTTCCTGCAGCGCACACGCACACACACACACACACACACACACACACGGGTCAGACTGCAGCGTGGCGACGGTACAGGCAGTTCCAGCCATGCTCCTGAGCAGCCAGACACGTGGGCAGGACACGTGGGCAGAGACACGCAGGCGGGACACCCAGCGCAGCATACGTGGGGCGGGACACGTGGAGGTACACATATGCAGGACATCTGGGCAAGACACCAAGTGCGGGACAACTAGGCAGAACATGTAGGGCTGAGCACGCAAGGCAGGACACGCAGGCCCCGGAATATGGGGCGGGACACGTGGGGCGGGACACGCAGGCCCCGGAATATGGGGCGGGACACGTGGGGCGGGACACGCAGGCCCCGGAATATGGGGCGGGACACGTGGGGCGGGACACGCAGGCCCCGGAATATGGGGCGGGACACGTGGGGCGGGACACGTGGGGCGGAACACGCAGGCCCCGGAATATGGGGCGGGATACGTGGGGCGGGACACGTGGGGCGGGACACGTGGGGCGAGACACGGGACACGCTGGGCGGGACACGCTGGGCGGGACACGTTGGGCGGGACACCTGGGGCGGGACACGCTGGGCGGGACACGTTGGGCGGGACACCTGGGGCGGGACACGTGGGGCGGGACACGCTGGGCGGGACACGCTGGGCGGGACACGTTGGGCGGGACACCTGGGGCGGGACTGCAGCCTTGAAGAACAACAGCTGCATACAAAGCACTAGACTGCTGGGCTTGAGACAGAAAAATGTACTTTGGCTTAACGGTGTAGTATATACTATATACTGTATGACGCTTGAGTGTATAGTACATACTCTATAATGTATGAGGCTTAAAACTCTAGTATATACTCTATAATGTATGAGGCTTTACACTTATAGTATATAGCATACAATATATAGAAGACCTTAATATATACTACTTATATAAATCAGCACATGCAAGTCAGAAAATGCCTTTTCCTGAATATATTCCTCAGAGCTCTATGTAGTCCTAAAATGAACCTGAATGCATTAAGTCATAAAAAATTTAAATATTGATGTATCTCTTAATCAGGTTATTCACAATCCTCTAATTCATGATGTTTATTTTGTTGCATTCAGCACACGTCTGCAGTGTACTGAGAAGCTTTTTCAGCAGACCTCATGGACACTGGCCAGCGCTGGGTGACCTCTCAGAGTCCCAGAGACCTGGCGTCAGGTCAGCACCAAGCAGAGAAGCATCTGCGAGACTCAGTGCGCCAAAGCCAGCCAGACCCACCCCAGACCTGCCCCAGACCCGCCCCAGACCCGCTTCAGACCTGCTTCAGACCTGCTTCAGACCCGCTCCAGACCCGCCCCAGACCCCATCCAGACCCGCCCCAGACCCCCTCCAGACTCGCCCCAGACCCGCCCCAGACCCCCTCCAGACCCGCCCCAGAACCGCCCCAGAACCCCTCCAGACCCGTCCCAGACCCGCCCCAGACCCAGGCCCCGCCCCTAAGGCAGCACAGACCACAGCCAACGTGACGTGATGTTCCAAAATGTCAGTCCTGCTGTCTAATAAAATACTGAACGACATCTCACCAGTAAAAACAAACAAATTTCCCTCAGAATCCCAAAGTCCAGGACAGAAGAGGACACGCCTCCTCAGCACGCTGTACATTAATACATTAGTAGAATGTTAGGGGTTAAAGGTGGTAGGGGTCACTCATGGAAACACACACGAGCCCCCCAGCAAAAGCAGAATCAACACGCCATGCGCAGGTGGAGAGAACGGGCTTGTGCAGAGGTCACGCAAACCACAGGGGGGGCTGCCGTCACCCTGAAGACGAGGTCTCACGGCCCAGAAGCTTCTGGGCTCTCAACCACGGCAGACGAGGAGGGGGGGGGATTATTCCAGTCATTAAAGGAATAGTTCAACCAGAAAACAGCCAAACCACCACACCCTTACACTCAGTAGTGGTTAGGGAATACAATACTTCAACTCCAGCTCCACATACGCTGTTCTGATTGCCCTTTTCAGAACAGAGTGGTGGTTATCGGGTTTCTGCCATTATTAGTAGCAGTTCTAGCCTTTCGGGCATGCTATTCCTTTAAAGGTGGGATAGGGTGATACTCCTTTAAAGAGAAGCTAACATGGCTGTGTCTCTCCATGTCAGCGTATGGGAGCAGTTTCCAGTAGAGCTCGGCTTATTTTGGCACTAGCATCGTAAATACCAACAACTCACAACTACAGAGTATGGACAGAGTACGTGTGGGCGTTCAGAAAGGTGTGGGGACAGTGTTGGTGTTCAGAGAGGTGTGGGGACAGTGTGGGTGTTCAGAAAGGTGTGGGGACAGTGTGGGTGTTCAGATAGATGTGGGGACAGTGTGGGTGTTCAGAGAGGTGTGGGGACAGTGTGGGTGTTCAGAAAGGTGTGGGGACAGTGTGGGTGTTCAGATAGATGTGGGGACAGTGTGGGTGTTCAGATAGATGTGGGGACAGTGTGGGTGTTCAGAGAGGTGTGGGGACAGTGTGGGTGTTCAGAGAGGTGTGGGGACAGTGTTGGCGTTCAGATAGATGTGGGGACAGTGTGGGTGTTCAGATAGATGTGGGGACAGTGTGGGTGTTCAGAAAGGTGTGGGGACAGTGTGGGCGTTCAGAAAGGTGTGGGGACAGTGTGGGTGTTCAGATAGGTGTGGGGACAGTGTGGGTGTTCAGAGAGGTGTGGGGACAGTGTGGGTGTTCAGATAGATGTGGGGACAGTGTGGGTGTTCAGAAAGGTGTGGGGACAGTGTGGGTGTTCAGATAGGTGTGGGGACAGTGTGGGTGTTCAGATAGATGTGGGGACAGTGTGGGTGTTCAGAGAGGTGTGGGGACAGTGTTGGCGTTCAGAGAGGTGTGGGGACAGTGTGGGTGTTCAGATAGGTGTGGGGACAGTGTGGGTGTTCAGATAGGTGTGGGGACACAGATAGATGTGGGGACAGTGTGGGTGTTCAGAAAGGTGTGGGGACAGTGTGGGTGTTCAGATAGATGTGGGGACAGTGTGGGTGTTCAGATAGGTGTGGGGACACAGATAGATGTGGGGACAGTGTGGGTGTTCAGAAAGGTGTGGGGACAGTGTGGGCGTTCAGAAAGGTGTGGGGACAGTGTGGGTGTTCAGAGAGGTGTGGGGACAGTGTGGGGACACAGAGAGGTGTGGGGACAGTGTGGGTGTTCAGAGAGGTGTGGGGACAGTGTGGGTGTTCAGAGAGGTGTGGGGACAGTGTGGGTGTTCAGAGAGGTGTGGGGACAGTGTGGGTGTTCAGATAGGTGTGGGGACAGTGTGGGTGTTCAGATAGATGTGGGGACAGTGTGGGTGTTCAGAGAGGTGTGGGGACACAGATAGATGTGGGGACAGTGTGGTGACTCAAGAAGACAGCTGGAGTCAGTGAGGCGGTGCTGGGCAGCTGCAGACCCGACGGTCCCGTGTCTGCGCAGGCGAGACTGACCCGTTTGAGTTGCTCCTGCAACTGCTCTCTTAAAGACTCAGGGCAGTTATGGAGCTGACTCTTCAAATCAGTGTAGCCTTCCCGAAGACTCTCCAGGGCGTCCCGCTGGGCGTCAACATGAGCCCTCTCCTAGGAAGAGAATAAACACCATCCAGGAGAAGAGAGAGAGGGAGACAGAGAGGGAGAGAGAGAGAGAGAGAGAGAGAGAGAGAGAGAGAGAACACTGCTCAAATCCATGCCATGCACCAGAGTCCAAGGTTATAAAGTCACAGCGGACTGGGCTGGAGAGAGCCGCGACCAAACTTGCTCTCGTTATGAAGAACATGATCTAATTCAAGCTCAGTGGACTGTACCATAAAACTATACAGATATATGGATCACAGTCCCCATGTCAGGAGATTACACAGGGCCAAGATGGAGTCCTTCAACAGGGTGGACCAGGCCTACGTTCTCAGGCGTTTCTTAGACGTGGACTGAAGTGATGTTGTGCTGGTGCAGCGTGTGGGTGTAGTTACACCACCTGAGACACATTTGTGAGGCTGGTTTCCTGTGGTGTGGTGTTCATGGCTCCAGTACATGCTGTTTTACAGCCAACAGTTCCTTTCTTTCATCTTAGAAAGAAGCATTCAGAACAGCAGTTCAATTACTAGCCAGGAATCCTGAAGTTAGTTCTTGAGAATGTTCTAGATCTATGCTGACATGCCTGCTGGGCCTCTACAACACATTCATGCATTATTGTTTTCCAGATATATGAACCATTTCACACCACCTTAGGACTCATTTTGTTTCTGACTCGGAGCTGAATGACAATATAATATCCAACTGGGAAGAAAGAACAGTAGGAAAATTTGTATTCTCACAAGTAATGATTTTGTAATGATACAGTAAAATGACAGAAGATTCACCTCAGATTGAGAAAAGCGTCAAGACACAGTCAAGATCAATCTAGCGTTACTGACACACCAATTTACACACATGTGAAAGCACTTATACTCTGAAGAATGTCATTTTCACGCCACCTGCAGGTACTGCCTGCTGTGTTTTATGTGCTGTTCTAATGCTGTTAACGAAACAGCTCAGAAACTCCACATTCTCCTGAAACCTGTCTACACCAGATCAGACCGCAAGGACACAGGAAATCACCGCTGTTAAATCAGACATAACACAAAGCTCTTCAGTTTGAGAAGTGTCTGATAGAGCAGACAGATAGATCCTCTAAAATATCCCCCATTCCCACAGCAACCCAGAGCCGTTAAAATAACAGGAAAGAAGAACCCCAATATCAGCGACCCACACCCACACACCGAGGGTCCCAGACCCGATGCACAGAGCCACACAAAACATCTGAAATGTCTTGTGACGATTGTTCTCCCATTAAAGCCAATGTGCTAACAGCCACGCCTGATTTCATGCTAAGAGACGGGAAGAGAGAGAAAGAGCGTGGAGGGACACACAGAGTGACAGACAGAGAGAAATAGAGATAGAGAGAGAGAGAAAGAGAAAGAGAGAGAGAACGGGAGGTACCGTGCCGATTACGGGTTAATAGAAGCTGGTTAGTGAAGCCAAACTGTGCCCAGAGAACCTGATGAGAAGGCTGATCACAGGAGAACCTTCTCCTCCTCTGAAGACCTTCTACCAGCAGGAACCTTCTGCCAACCCTAACGACTGTGACAAACTCCTAAGAGTGACAGAAGGTCCTCAGACACTGATGGAAGGAACCGTGTGGGATATCCACACTGTCAGCTGGGCTGGTATGGGCTGTGTGTCTGGGTGCGTTTAGTTTGTTTCTCCTGGGAACGCCACACTGACGTGACATCCAGGGAACTGCAGGCGTTCATGGAATATCATAGACCAGGTATCCCCAAACCGCGGACCTCGGTCCGAATCCGGACCGAGTGATGGTTCTGTCCGGACCCATGCCCAACATGATGAATTCACAAAATTAGATCATTTTCATGGAGCATTTTTTCCGGCGAAGGACAGGTGCAGAGTCAAGCAGAAACCTCTACTGCAGTTATTACGGTAATAGCGTCACTCAGTTGAGTCGATCAAATCTTTTGTTTGCCCTGCGCAACCAGTGCCGCTATCTCACCCGGGCAAAGCCGAGCAGAGCGGAGGAGGTTATGGCTTGTTCCAAAATAAGAAAAGTTGATGCTGAAAACCACTGTTTTAAAGATGAGTGGACAGATAAGTGTATGTTCATTCTTCCTGCAGGCAGGTCGAAACCTGCTTGTCTTATATGCTCAGAAACGGTTGCATTAATTAAAAGTGGCAACGAGAAACGGCACTACGAAACGAAGCACAGCTCTTTTGAGCAAAGTTATCCGCTGAAGTCCGAGCAGAGATCACGCAAATTAACCGACCTGCAAGCCCAGTATGACAGATCCCGACTCATCACACATACTTTTACAGCCCAGCAACGTGCAAACAAATGTTCACTGAAGGTATTGTGGATTTTGGGGCAACATTAAAAAAACATTTAATAACGGGACAGTCGTGAAGGAGTGCTTAAATGCTGTTGCTGAGACATTATTTGATGGAAAACAAAAATACGATATATGTGAAAAATAAAACAAATCCCTATATCAGCTTCAACAGCAACCAGAAAATCAGAAATATTAGCAGGTGATGTACTGACACAGCTTGCAGCTATTCAGAGTGCACAATGCATATCTGGCCATCGATGAGTCTACAGATGTTACTGATAATGCCCAGCTTTTAGTGTGTGTGAGACTTTATCACAAAGATAGGAAGGAACTCTGTGAGGATCTGCTGGGTCTAACACCACTGGAAACACATTCAAGAGGAGATGATATATATGCAGCAATAAAAGAGATGCTGAGAATAAGACACATAGATCTGAAGCAGGTTGTCTCTGTTAACTTTTTACTTGAACTGTAAGCCTTCAATTCTCTAGGCTTGGACTTCTTCATTTTAAGAGAAAAAAAGAGGCTCTGTTTGCACTTTTAAAATGTATTTGATTTTGAGGTTTCTGTTTTCTGAAATAAAGGTTTTAAAATTATTTGCCTGGGACTATTTTAAATATTGTAAAATAGCTAGTTGTCCCAAGTGCCATTTGTTAACAGTAAAAATGTAAAAAATACGGGTGAACAAGACAAAGTTGGACTTTTGTTCGGACCTTTTACTAGGAGGAAATTTTAGCTCTGGACCTCAGTGAGTTTTAATTGAGTACCCCTGTCATAGACCATAGTGGGCGGCTCAGTTCAGAGTAGCTGAAGACCATTCACTTGGAAAGACACACACACATGCGCACACACACACGCACGCACACACGCACGCACACACGCACGCACGCTCACAAAATAATATTGTGTAAGGAACTATACTATTCTATCATTTATCAGTGTATTTATGCTGATAAGTTGTATACAGATAAAGTGTGTTTAAACGTGTTTATAAAGGCGTTTCTATGATAATGTGTTTATAAAGGTGTTTCTATGATAGTGTGTTTATAAAGGTGTTTCTATGATAATGTGTTTATAAAGGTGTTTCTATGATAGTGTGTAGGAGCTCCGTGGTTGTTTGTGATGTGCATCAGGTGTGTTGTAATGGAGGTGCAGGTGTGTGTGTGTTGTAATGGAGGTGCAGGTGTGTGTGTGTTGTAATGGAGGTGCAGGTGTGTGTGTGTGTTGTAATATAGGTGCAGGTCCTGTGTGTGTTGTAATGGAGGTGCAGGTGTGTGTGTGTGTGTGTGTGTGTGTGTGTGTGTGTGTGTGTGTGTGTGTGTGTTGTAATGCAGGTGCAGGTGTGTGTGTGTGTGTGTGTGTGTGTGTGTGTGTGTGTGTGTGTGTGTGTGTGTGTGTGTGTGTGTGTGTGTTGTAATGGAGGTGCAGGTGTGTGTGTGTGTTGTAATGGAGGTGCAGGTGTGTGTTGTGTGTGTTGTAATGCAGGTGCAGGTGTGTGTGTGTGTTGTAATAGAGGTGCAGGTCCTGTGTGTGTTGTAATGGAGGTGCAGGTGTGTGTGTGTGTGTGTGTGTGTGTGTGTGTGTTGTAATGGAGGTGCAGGTGTGTGTGTGTGTGTGTGTTGTAATGCAGGTGCAGGTGTGTGTGTGTGTGTTGTAATGGAGGTGTAGGTGTGTGTGTGTGTGTGTTGTAATGGAGGTGCAGGTGTGTGTGTGTGTGTTGTAATGGAGGTGCAGGTGTGTGTGTGTGTTGTAATAGAGGTGCAGGTCCTGTGTGTGTTGTAATGGAGGTGCAGGTGTGTGTGTGTGTGTGTGTGTGTGTGTGTTGTAACGCAGGTGCAGGTGTGTGTGTGTGTGTGTGTGTGTGTGTGTGTGTGTGTGTGTTGTAATGGAGGTGCAGGTGTGTGTGTGTGTTGTAATGGAGGTGCAGGTGTGTGTTGTGTGTGTTGTAATAGAGGTGCAGGTCCTGTGTGTGTTGTAATGGAGGTGCAGGTGTGTGTGTGTGTGTGTGTGTGTGTGTTGTAATGGAGGTGCAGGTGTGCGTGTGTTTTGTAATAGAGGTGCAGGTCCTGTGTGTGTTGTAATGGAGGTGCAGGTGTGTGTGTGTGTGTGTGTGTGTGTGTGTGTGTGTGTGTGTGTGTGTGTGTGTGTGTGTGTGTGTGTGTGTGTTGTAATGCAGGTGCAGGTGTGTGTGTGTGTTGTAATGGAGGTGCAGGTGTGTGTGTGTGTGTGTTGTAATAGAGGTGCAGGTCCTGTGTGTGTTGTAATGGAGGTGCATGTGTGTGTGTGTGTGTGTGTTGTAATGGAGGTGTAGGTGTGTGTGTGTGTGTTGTAATGGAGGTGCAGGTGTGTGTGTGTGTGTGTTGTAATGGAGGTGCAGGTGTGTGTGTGTGTGTGTTGTAATGGAGGTGCAGGTGTGCGTGTGTGTTGTAATAGAGGTGCAGGTCCTGTGTGTGTTGTAATGGAGGTGCAGGTGTGTGTGTGTGTGTGTGTGTGTGTGTGTGTGTGTGTGTGTGTGTGTGTGTGTGTGTGTTGTAATGGAGGTGCAGGTGTGTGTGTGTGTGTTGTAATGCAGGTGCAGGTGTGTGTGTGTGTTGTAATGGAGGTGTAGGTGTGTGTGTGTGTTGTAATGGAGGTGCAGGTGTGTGTGTGTGTGTGTTGTAATGGAGGTGCAGGTGTGTGTGTGTGTGTGTTGTAATGGAGGTGCAGGTGTGTGTGTGTGTTGTAATAGAGGTGCAGGTCCTGTGTGTGTTGTAATGGAGGTGCAGGTGTGTGTGTGTGTGTGTGTGTGTGTGTGTGTGTGTGTGTGTGTGTGTGTGTGTGTTGTAATGGAGGTGCAGGTGTGTGTTGTGTGTGTTGTAATGCAGGTGCAGGTGTGTGTGTGTTGTAATGGAGGTGCAGGTGTGTGTGTGTGTTGTAATGGAGGTGCAGGTGTGTGTGTGTGTTGTAATAGAGGTGCAGGTCCTGTGTGTGTTGTAATGGAGGTGCATGTGTGTGTGTGTGTGTTGTAATGGAGGTGTAGGTGTGTGTGTGTGTTGTAATGGAGGTGCAGGTGTGTGTGTGTGTGTGTGTTGTAATGGAGGTGCAGGAGTGTGTGTGTGTTGTAATAGAGGTGCAGGTCCTCTGTGTGTGTTGTAATTCAGGTGCAGGTGTGTGTGTGTTGTAATGGAGGTGCAGGAGTGTGTGTGTGTTGTAATAGAGGTGCAGGTCCTGTGTGTGTGTTGTAATTCAGGTGCAGGTGTGTGTGTGTTGTAATGGAGGTGCAGGAGTGTGTGTGTGTTGTAATAGAGGTGCAGGTGTGTGTGTGTGTTGTAATGGAGGTGCAGGAGTGTGTGTGTGTTGTAATAGAGGTGCAGGTCCTGTGTGTGTGTTGTAATTCAGGTGCAGGTGTGTGTGTGTTGTAATGGAGGTGCAGGAGTGTGTGTGTGTTGTAATGGAGGTGCAGGTGTGTGTGTGTGTGTGTTGTAATGGAGGTGCAGGAGTGTGTGTGTGTTGTAATAGAGGTGCAGGTCCTGTGTGTGTGTTGTAATTCAGGTGCAGGTGTGTGTGTGTTGTAATGGAGGTGCAGGTGTGTGTGTGTGTTGTAATGGAGGTGCAGGAGTGTGTGTGTGTTGTAATAGAGGTGCAGGTCCTGTGTGTGTTGTAATGGAGGTGCAGGAGTGTGTGTGTGTTGTAATAGAGGTGCAGGTCCTGTGTGTGTGTTGTAGTTCAGGTGCAGGTGTGTGTGTGTTGTAATGGAGGTGCAGGTGTGTGTGTGTGTGTTGTAATGGAGGTGCAGGTCCTGTGTGTGTGTTGTAGTTCAGGTGCAGGTGTGTGTGTGTTGTAATGGAGGTGCAGGTGTGTGTGTGTGTTGTAATGGAGGTGCAGGTGTGTGTGTGTGTTGTAATAGAGGTGCAGGTCCTGTGTGTGTTGTAATGGAGGTGCAGGTGTGTGTGTGTGTGTGTTGTAACGCAGGTGCAGGTGTGTGTGTGTGTGTGTGTGTGTGTGTGTGTTGTAATGGAGGTGCAGGTGTGTGTGTGTGTGTTGTAATGGAGGTGCAGGTGTGTGTTGTGTGTGTTGTAATGCAGGTGCAGGTGTGTGTGTGTGTTGTAATGGAGGTGCAGGTGTGTGTGTGTGTGTGTTGTAATAGAGGTGCAGGTCCTGTGTGTGTTGTAATGGAGGTGCAGGTGTGTGTGTGTGTGTTGTAATGGAGGTGCAGGTGTGCGTGTGTGTTGTAATAGAGGTGCAGGTCCTGTGTGTGTTGTAATGGAGGTGCAGGTGTGTGTGTGTGTGTGTGTGTGTGTGTGTGTGTGTGTGTGTGTGTGTGTGTGTGTGTGTGTTGTAATGCAGGTGCAGGTGTGTGTGTGTTGTAATGGAGGTGCAGGTGTGTGTGTGTGTGTGTGTTGTAATAGAGGTGCAGGTCCTGTGTGTGTTGTAATGGAGGTGCATGTGTGTGTGTGTGTGTGTGTGTTGTAATGGAGGTGTAGGTGTGTGTGTGTGTGTTGTAATGGAGGTGCAGGTGTGTGTGTGTGTGTGTGTGTGTTGTAATGGAGGTGCAGGTGTGTGTGTGTGTGTGTTGTAATGGAGGTGCAGGTGTGCGTGTGTGTTGTAATAGAGGTGCAGGTCCTGTGTGTGTTGTAATGGAGGTGCAGGTGTGTGTGTGTGTGTGTGTGTGTGTGTGTGTGTGTGTGTGTGTGTGTGTGTGTGTGTGTGTGTGTGTGTGTGTTGTAATGGAGGTGCAGGTGTGTGTGTGTGTGTTGTAATGCAGGTGCAGGTGTGTGTGTGTGTTGTAATGGAGGTGTAGGTGTGTGTGTGTGTTGTAATGGAGGTGCAGGTGTGTGTGTGTGTGTGTTGTAATGGAGGTGCAGGTGTGTGTGTGTGTGTGTTGTAATGGAGGTGCAGGTGTGTGTGTGTTGTAATAGAGGTGCAGGTCCTGTGTGTGTTGTAATGGAGGTGCAGTGTGTGTGTGTGTGTGTGTGTGTGTGTGTGTGTGTGTGTGTGTGTTGTAATGGAGGTGCAGGTGTGTGTTGTGTGTGTTGTAATGCAGGTGCAGGTGTGTGTGTGTGTTGTAATGGAGGTGCAGGTGTGTGTGTGTGTTGTAATAGAGGTGCAGGTCCTGTGTGTGTTGTAATGGAGGTGCATGTGTGTGTGTGTGTGTGTGTGTTGTAATGGAGGTGTAGGTGTGTGTGTGTGTTGTAATGGAGGTGCAGGTGTGTGTGTGTGTGTTGTAATGGAGGTGCAGGTGTGTGTGTGTGTGTGTGTGTTGTAATGGAGGTGCAGGAGTGTGTGTGTGTTGTAATAGAGGTGCAGGTCCTCTGTGTGTGTTGTAATTCAGGTGCAGGTGTGTGTGTGTTGTAATGGAGGTGCAGGAGTGTGTGTGTGTTGTAATAGAGGTGCAGGTCCTGTGTGTGTGTTGTAATTCAGGTGCAGGTGTGTGTGTGTTGTAATGGAGGTGCAGGAGTGTGTGTGTGTTGTAATAGAGGTGCAGGTGTGTGTGTGTGTTGTAATGGAGGTGCAGGAGTGTGTGTGTGTTGTAATAGAGGTGCAGGTCCTGTGTGTGTGTTGTAATTCAGGTGCAGGTGTGTGTGTGTTGTAATGGAGGTGCAGGAGTGTGTGTGTGTTGTAATGGAGGTGCAGGTGTGTGTGTGTGTGTGTGTTGTAATGGAGGTGCAGGAGTGTGTGTGTGTTGTAATAGAGGTGCAGGTCCTGTGTGTGTGTTGTAATTCAGGTGCAGGTCCTGTGTGTGTGTTGTAATTCAGGTGCAGGTGTGTGTGTGTGTTGTAATGGAGGTGCAGGAGTGTGTGTGTGTTGTAATAGAGGTGCAGGTC
>NC_135226.1:21942481-21967481 GCF_052324685.1 Brachyhypopomus gauderio | reverse complement strand
CACACTGCTCCTCGTAACACGCCGCACAGCCCCGCTGACACACCACTGCACTGCGATCAGGGCTGATGGGGCCTCCATTAGCACAACCTGTAATCTACATCCCACCACAGCTGCAGGAACAGAAATGGACACACTGCTACTGAAACTAATGCAAGATGCCAAACGCCCAGACAGTGAGGGAATCATATACACGTGACAGACACGTGTAGCCATTATTATAGTCGATAAAAGATTCTTTTAAAATTCATCTTAATGAGTTTAAAATACATTTTCCCTATTCACACTGTGATTATCTTATAATTACTAGAAATGTGAACCTCTAGAGCCGTGGGGTAGTGTTGGACATCGGAGACATGTCTCTGTGATTGTAGAGCAGTAATAGTGGTAGAGCGGTTATGGTGGTAGAGTGGTAATAGTGGTAGAGCGGTAATGGTGGTAGAGCGGTAATGGTGGTAGAGCAGTAATGGTGGTAGAGTGGTAATGGTGGTAGAGCGGTAATGGTGGTAGAGCAGTAATGGTGGTAGAGTGGTAATGGTGGTAGAGCGGTAATGGTGGTAGATCAGTAATGGTGGTAGAGCGGTTATGGTGGTAGAGTGGTAATGGTGGTAGATCGGTTATGGTGGTAGAGCGGTAATGGTGGTAGAGCAGTAATGGTGGTAGAGCAGTAATGGTGGTAGAGCGGTAATGGTGGTAGAGCAGTAATGGTGGTAGAGCAGTAATGGTGGTAGAGTGGTAATGGTGGTAGATCGGTTATGGTGGTAGAGCGGTAATGGTGGTAGAGCAGTAATGGTGGTAGAGCGGTAATGGTGGTAGAGCGGTTATGGTGGTAGAGTGGTAATAGTGGTAGAGCGGTAATAGTGGTAGAGCAGTAATGGTGGTAGTGTCAGAACGGAGGATTTAGGAAACAAAATTCCCCACAGATGTTTTATGGTAGTGGACCCAAAAGCCATGTCCATGTAATAAACAATACTACAAGTGTGAGAAACCAGAATTACTCGCGGAGAATATTCAGCACGGATAATGAGGGAGAACTGAAAAGCCATAGCGGAATCAATGCCGAAAAACACAGGAATGTAGTCCTCGAGGACGCGACCGCACACCCTCATATAGACGGACTCTCGGGAACAGCAGCGAACAGTTTCCCTCAGGCCTGGAGAACAGCCACAGAAAGCTGAGAGTGTAACACCCCATGACCGCCAGCAGGGGGAGACAACCCCACCACCTGCTGCATGACGTCTGATCTCCGTCTTGGCCTGCTGCAATGCTGATCTAGAAGCTTCATTCAGGGAGATGAATGGGGTTTGGGATGCCTGTACACTGCTAACAGAAGACCAACTACTGTCGTTAGCAGAATGTCCTTCAACTTTAAAGAGCAGAACTCACACAGCTCTCCTGATACGAAATACAGCACCTTGTTAAATGTAACGTTTGTTAATGAAACTTTCATGCTGCTTTGTGGAAACACTCAGGCAAGACAGGACATTACAACCCACCCGCTGCAGGACATTTGAACATGTCCTCCTGCTGCAGGACATTTGAACATGTCCTCCCGCTGCAGGACATTTGAACATGTCCTCCCGCTGCAGGACATTTGAACATGTCCTCCCGCTGCAGGACATTTGAACATGTCCTCCTGTTGCAGGACATTTGAACATGTCCTCCTGCTGCAGGACATTTGAACATGTCCTCCTGCTGCTGGACATTTGAACATGTCCTCCCGCTGCAGGACATTTGAACATGTCCTCTGCAGTACAGATGATCAAATGCCCCCTGTTCCGCCCCTGCTCTCGGCCACTGCGTCTGGGTGCGGGGGAGGAGGTCTTCAGGGTCCCCCTGTACAGTCCCGTACAGTCCCGTACAGCTCAGTGTCTCGATGCGGGTCCCTCCCTCCCACTGATTCATCTGTTAACAACTTCCTTCTCCTGTCAGATGGGAGGCCTGATGTGACCGGCCTGCTGGAGTTGAGCCACACGTCCCTGTGGACCTGCTGGTGGGGTTTCTGTAGGGCGAGACCCTCTGTTTACGCTCGTGGGCAGGAGAACGCCTGCTTGATTTACTGTTATCTCTGATCCTGGATCAGTGTTCAGAAAACACAAACGTTCTCTGAGTGTTCCTGGCACATACACAGAACACAGAGATCTTGCTGGCAGATACTAATGACGTTTTCACAACAAACCTGTGTTTATGAGAAGAAACTTCTATACTAGAAGCTAATAGTATTTTTAGCAGTATATACAACATCTCGAACATCTCTAATGTGATACTCTGAGAAGTGAATTGGGAAGTGGCAGGTTCATGAGATTCAGCAGAAGCAGAAACTTTGGATGAAGTTTCCATGGAGACAGACTGATGGTCTCCGACACAATTTCATTTGCACCCAGGAATGTTCACACATTCCCCCTGTTCACTGACCAATCACATCCAGGAATGTTCACACATTCCCCCTGTTCACTGACCAATCACATCATGAGAGATTGAGGCCAAGCCACCTGACCCTATCTCTTACATTCCACTGCCCTCTCTCTGTTTGGTATGACACAAAACACACACACACACACACACACACACACACACACACACACACACACACACACACACACACACACACGCACACACACACACACACGCCCTCCCACATCGACTCCCATCCCCCATCACAGCTTGGTTTCTCTCTCTCTCTCTCACTCTCTCTCTCACTCTCTCTCTCTCTCACTCTCTCTCTCTCTCACTCTCTCACTCTCTCTCTCTCACTCTCTCTCTCTCTCACTCTCTCTCTCTCACTCTCTCTCACTCTCTCACTCTCTCTCTCTCTCTCACTCTCTCTCTCACTCACACACTCTCTCTCTCTCTCTCTCTCTCTCTCTCTCTCTCTCTCTCCCCCATTCTCTCCTAAATAATAGATACTTCATATACTTAGTGTTTGTATTACATCAGGAGACTCCTGCTCCCTTTATACTGACAGGAGAAGAGAGGTTTGGAAGTCTAATATCCAGTTCTCTGGACGCTGGTTAAGGACCAGTGACATGTACACTGTGCTGTATTTCTAATCACATAGCAGCGCGTTTCCCACTACCGTTTACTGCCCTGCTGTCTCCGTCACACTCCAGCAGAACCTCCACAGATCTCCTACAGCCTACAGCTCCAGAACCACCACCACACCGACGTCCGTCTGCGGCCGGAGAGAAGGTTCGCCAACCTTCTTTTTTTATTACAGAGGGCCGTGTTCCCCCGCTCTGTAGAGGAAGCAGCCAGCCACACAGACATATCAGAGAGCAGCAGGTATAAACAGAGCGACTGTGAGGATGTCTGGAGTAATTAGAGCCTTAGTGTGTTCATACGTCAGGAATGAGAGGAGTTTCTAGGAGGAATCTCAGGCATGTAATCTTGGGTCGGCCGCACATTCACTCTGTACTAGGACTGACTTGTTTGTTACCAGGAAAAATATTATCTCATTAAACACGATTAAAACACTATTTTTGCTAGTCATTAATTGTAGTGTCTGGCCATGAGCAAGAAACCTTTTTTTAATCTCCCATGTAAAAATTAGTTTTCCATATGCGGTAATAATTTATACAATTATAAGGAATATTGGTATTAAGTGAGGAAAAATATTGTCTCTAAATTTTTTTTCGAGTCTATTCACAGATGTAAATCCCACCTGTAATCTATTCAAACAGATTTGCAGGTGTTACACAGGAACAGTCAATCTGCCATATGTGCTTTCTGAGGTCCGTCTACAGTGATGCACGACAAGTATCGTCCAAACAGCACCAGTACAGGCCAGCAGTCTGAGAGACTAGACCTGCTCCCCAGACTAGACCTGCTCCCCCAGACTAGACCTGCTCCCCAGACTAGACCTGCTCCCCCAGACTAGACCTGCTCCCCCAGACTAGACCGGCTCCCCCAGACTAGACCGGCTCCCCCAGACTAGACCTGCTCCCCCAGACTAGACCTGCTCCCCCAGACTAGACCTGCTCCCTCAGACTAGACCTGCTCCTCAGACTAGACCTGCTCCCCCAGACTAGACCTGCTCCTCAGACTAGACCTGCTCCCCCAGACTAGACCTGCTCCCCCAGACTAGACCTGCTCCCCAGGCTGAACCAGGCTGGTCAGGGAGACTAGACCTGCTCCTGGAGGTCCCTCAACCCATGCTGCACACACACAGGCCCTGGAGACGCCCTGGGACTCTGAGTCACGGCTAAATCCCAGACCAGCTCACTCCACACGGAGTCGGCATTCACCCAGCCACGCCGCACCCTGCCGCGTGTCTCAGTCATCGCACCACTGCCAGACCCGCCAGAGGAGGGAGAGGAGGGGCCTCAGCCTCAGTGGGAGGGGCTAAAGGTGGGAGAGGAGGGGCTTCAGCCTCAGAGGGAGGGGTTAAAGGTCTCTGCACTGCCTGATGCTGGAGGTCCATGTAGTTTGCATGTAGTGTTACAGCTTCACAACGTTGTTTTGCTTTTTCTTGTCTTTCCCCATATCAACATCAGCCTGTTTTGCAAAAGCCAGACTGCAAAGAGCTGAATCACAAACGAAGAGCTAAAAGTTCATAAACAGCATGACAAAACGGAGCCATGTTGACAAAGTAAAGCAAAATGCAGCCAATAGTCGTCACCAGACTCCAACACAGAGTGGATCAGCTAAACATCTACATGCACAGTGAACTGAACCCTTTACAGACCGCACGATACTGAAGGAAATATGTGTCCATATTGTTATTCTGCTTCACATTGTTCTTCCTGTGCAAAGGGACTGGAGATCATCCTGACACCAGTTATCCTGCTGATGGACCATGGAGGACACCGTCTCCCCCCACAAAGATGTGAGGAACTTCACCTCCTCGAGTGAGCAGGTCCCCTCCAGCTGCAGGTCTGAGGGCCAGTGTGAAGTAAAGACTACGATACTGTCAGTGCTCTCAGCAGCCGTGGGAACAGCACGTCTGTGTGAGGTCGGCTCATCTCCTACAGGTCACCACTCTATGATGGCTTCATTACATGAGCCCAGATAGGGGGTTCTGACCCAGATCATGTGTAAATATAATGAGGTGAATGAGGTTGCATGAAAACTTAAAAGCTTTCTCTCCATGTCTCTTTTTATTCATCTCTCTCTCCCTCTCTCTCTCCCTCTCTCTCCCTCTCTCGCTCCCTCTATCTACTGCTCTCTTTCTCTGTCTTACTGTGTTGAGACCCATAGTTTATCTCTCCTGTCCAAGTACATGCTTCCAAACCTTTGGTGACTAACACAGTATATCAGCCACACTTCAAACTTCACCCCAGGTGCTCTGCTCATGGAATTAATGACTCCGCTGCTCAGTCAGTCATTTAAAACCAAGAGATCCATCATCCAGACAAACAAACGTACCTCACGCTGTATGTCTCTCTCTCTCTCTCTCTCTCTCTCTCTCTCTCTCTCTCTCTCTCTCTCTCTCTCTCTCTCTCTCTCTCTCTCTCTCTCTCTCTCTCTCCTCCCTCCCCCTCATACACATGTAACCATCAGCCACAGCACAGAAAGCGCGGGCAGGTGAAGTGACTAACACGGTTTATCTCATCACAGTGACACCTGTTAAGTGGTGGATATATCAGGCAGCAGGTGGACACACAGTTCTTGAAGTTAATTTGTTGGAAACAGGAAGTGCAAGTGTGAGGATCAAAGACACAGTGAAATATCATGATGGACAGCAGATGGTATTATGGGATGTGGGGGTTTCTATCCACCCAAACTGGCTCAAGGAAAAACATCCGGCCCAGGGCACATAGATGTGCTTGAGGTTCAAAGGTCAGCCCGACTGCTCTGATTCCTACTGTAGCACAAAACGCTGTAAAAGATCTTGCACCAAACGGTCTTTTGTGTGTGTGTGTGTGTGTGTGTGTGTGTGTGTGTGTGTGTGTGTGTGTGTGTGTGTGCGTGTGTGTGTGTGTGTGTGCAAGGGTCTGTGTGTGTGTGTGTGTGTGTGTGTGTGTGTGTGTGTGTGTGTGTGTGTGTGTGTGTGTGTGTGTGTGTGCGCAGCTGCACTGTTAAGAGTGGTGCTGTCGTGCGTGGGGGTGTTACTTTGACATGCTTCACTGATGCAGACCACGTTGATGCTTTCGTGTTGTTATTCCCTAATGGCTCCTTCAGAAGGGCAAAGTGTCCCGGCACACTGCAGAAACTGTTCAGGAATGGTGTGGGGGGAAAAAAGACCTCAAGGTGTTGACTTGGTGTTGACACGGCCTCAAGATTCTCAATCCAATCACACATCTTTGAGATGTGCTGGAGAACAAGTTCAAAGAGGCTTCATCTGACACTCGGCAGGATCTGCAGCTAGCATCCTGGTGCCAGAGGCTACAGAACACCTTCAAAGGTCTCATGGAGTCCGTGGGTCAGTTAGTCAGAGCTGCGAGACCTACACAATATTACACGGTGGTTTAAGTGTCCTGGCTTATTGGTGTACACACACATTAACACACACAATAATCACGGTCATCCATGAGGTCCGTGATGGTCAGGATGAGACCAGATCAGGCTCAGATTCTTCTCCCCCATTCCAAAGACACACGCTGCAGAAACACACGCGTGTAACATGGAGAACACATGATGGGGAAGCATGTGCTGAGAAGAATGAGATTTATTTGTTGTTGATATGGTCTAGGGTCAGTTTACATGTACAACCACAGAGCACGAACATGAGTAAGAACATGTCTAGAGTAACACTGACCACCAGACAGAGTCAACACAGGGGTTACGTACGTGAGTTCACAAGGACTAACAAGACTACAGACCATGGGAACGGGAGGAGAACCGAACAGGGGTGTGAGTAACGAAAGCAAAACAAAAAAACACATGAAATAACAAAAACCAGGAAGTAAAACCAAAACACAAGGTAACCAAGGAAACACCGTTGCTAGGAAGGGGAAGGGTGGCAACGTGTGCATGTTTGTCTCCGTCACACAGAAGCTCCGCCTTCAGAGGGCTGGAGATGTGATGTCACCAGGGCGCCTCGCGCGTTCAGAATTAGGTCATGTTGGGCCAGGTCTGGCACCCGGGCAGAAACTTACCGACAGAGCGATCGTCTGGTGACTGACACCATATGCCGTGTGTGTGTGTGTGCGTGTGTGTGTGTGTGTGTGTGTGCGTGTGTGTGTGTGCCAAGGCGGTCTCTCAGGCAACCATGAGTGCCTCTAGGACCTTTGGTAAATCAGAAGCTACGTCAGCCAAGTTCTCCAGTGTTGGGAAGCGCCCCATATATCCAGTACGCTCTCTCTGGAGACGTGTCAGAGGAACAACGCTGCCCTATTGACATACACCAACCACATTTAGTCCAACAAAATATATTTATTTAGGCACATAGTGTGAAACAGACTCAGGATGTTTTTGTTAAGTACCCTCTCAAATCCCAAACTGAAACTTTATAAGTGATTACGCAGGAGGTTTGAAGGCTATTTTTAGACTATACGGCTCTCAGTGAAACGTCAGCCCACTGAATCCCTTTACTGAAGCGCACAGCAGGCCGAGCTGCTGGGGAGATTTGTGGGGTAAATATAACCAGTGTGCTGCTTTCACTCTGCCGTCACTCTAACAGGGTGTCAGCTGTGCTGGTCCAGCCCGGAAGACTCCCTGCCTAGGTTACACTTTAGGGGCGGAGCTGGGGGCGGAGCCACACGCTCAAGCCCACCTCTGGCCGTCATTGGGAACGTCCCGCCACACAGGACGCGTGTGACCATGAGTTGGGCTACGACGTTGAGCGATGTTCAGGTGTTGGGGCAGCGAATAAGACAAACATCGGAAATCACGAAACTTCACATTTACAGTAAGAATATAAATACTTATATTAATATGAATAAATAAAACATGTCAACGTGACTGGTTTTTTAGGGCCTCTCTAAAATTCCATCTTTTTATGACAAATACAGTGTACCAGGGATCTCAATGTACTGAAGACATCAATGCGATATAATCAGAAAAACCTTTACGCTAGTATAAATGATGATAACATCAGCGTATAGTCCGCGTGTCTTCACATTGCCCACCGTTAGCTGAGGTGAAACGTGCACTGATAATCATCGCATGGCGAGTGTTTGACATTTTGAGCAGCGCTACAAAACACAACCAGGCTTCTCTAAGGAATCAGATAAAGACGATCCAGTAGCACAGCTCCAATTTCTACAAAAAGGGTCGTCTGATAATGATAGAACAGCCGTAGGTTCTGTCCACTCATACAACAAGGTACTGAGGTAAATGATACACAGTGTAACACGATGGCATAATCTCAGGACTTGGTCTGCTTTCCAAATTCATTTCCCATCAGGTAGATGGAGCATCATTTGAAGTTTACTCCACTTTTGAGTGAAGCCAGCAAGGTGTTGTTTGTTATTTACACTTCATCATGTTAAAATATCTACACTCTTTGTCTTTGAATTGAAGATTTATGTTTTGCACCATTAGCTGAACCTGCTCTGTTCTGTTCTAATCCTTTTAGTGAACACTGATTTCACTTTAGGACATTTGTCTCATATATCATACAGTCATTCTGTCTTCTGCTGTCTTCAAATGCCAACTGCTGAGTCATGAGGACAAAGTAAAAATCTCTCAACGCTGTAAACCCGATCAAAGTGTCGAGGCCTGGTGGCGGTATCATTTCTGCCCGGGCTATTATGAACACGGCTGCAGTTACATCACAATCTTTCCTGCCGTCAGTAAACATCCACTGTGTGATAAGGACAGCCAGCAGAGATGTTTGAGACGCTAGCGTGCAGGAAACTTCTGGGACGGTGACTGAATTAGCAGCTTCATTCTGGACAATGGACCGAAACGTCCCCCCCCCCCACAAAAAGGACAACAAACAATGGCGTTGCCATGGTGAAATCTGAGCCTTCTGCCAGAGTAAAGCAATGGCTCCAAATCACGTCTAGTCAGCTCGTAAGGGCGGTAGTGTCCCCCCCGCTCACAGAGTGACTCCACACTGCCCGTGGATTAGAACAGCCCCAGGCATTACCACGAGGGCCCTTCTACTGTGCACACAGTCTGAACAACCCCCACTGGGCCAGGCAACATTCCCAGAAAGAACGTCCTCAGCTGCCTTGAAGATTCTCCGCTCAACAAGCGTATTACTCACTAACTACGACCAAAACACTCGCAGAATCTCAGTCCAGTGAAGTCATGCTGGAATAAACTGCCTTATTTACTGGGCAGCGTGCGGTTCTTTCTGGGGAGATGCAGCATGAGGGATTCATTACACTCACGCACAGACATTACAACACTGTTGAAGACCATTAACCAACCTGCCCACGTCTTCACATTCACACACAGCATCATGAGGCATTTCTGCTACACTTGAGTGTAACTATTGGCACGTGGGTTGTGTAGCGTTTGTGAGAACATCACGTCTCCAGCGTCTCACTCACCAGCCTCTCCATCTCCTGCTCCCACAGACGTTCTTCTCGCTGCCGTCGATGATACTCCAGCAGCTCGTCCTCGTTGTCGCTGATCTCTGTGATGCTGTTCTTGCGTTCCCTCATGCCCGGGTGGACAAGCCGGAAGTCCCTGTGGCCTGTTGACATCTTCCTGTGGTTCCTGGGGCTGGCGACCGGTGAAGAACCAGGCAGGGAACCCAGGCTGAAGGCAGGGGTCAGGCTGGTCCCGAAGCTCCCTTTCCGGCCGCCCAGAGCCTCCATCGACCCCAGGGTGGGTGAGGGGCTACGGGCGCGCACCATCCGTGGGCTGAAAAGCTGTTCGGTTGGGGAGACGGCTTTTCGCCTGAGCCTTGGGCTTTCTGGGACCAGCTTGGTGGATGGACTCTCGGGGATTCGGAGGGCAGGGTGGGGTCCTGGTAGAGACCCAGGCAGCACGGGGAGCCCTCTGCGTGCCGCGGAGGGACTGAGGGGGGGGAGCTCCCTCATGTTGCCCCCACAGGCCTCCAGGTTCCTGCGGGCCAGCCGAGGACTTTCGGCAAGCTGAAGGGAACCCTGCTGCGGCGGGGTGGGTGCGCCCTGGATGATGTGAACAATGGGGTCCAGTGGGGGCTGGAAGGCTCGAGGCGGAGGAGAGACGTGCTGCGTGGGGGCGGGGGCGTGAGAGTACTCCGGCTGGTGGGGTTCACGGAACGGGCTAGAAGGGCGATCCAGGAGACCGACAGCCCCCTTCACCCTTGGACTGGATGGAGAAGAAGAGGGCGACGCTGTGGTGAGTTTGTGGCCGAGTTTGGGGCTACCGGGCATCGCGACTCTGCTGACAGAAGAGGAGTCACTGTGCCCAGCGGACATGGAGACCGAAGGCATCGTGGGGTTCATCCTGGAGCTCTCCAGGCTCCTCCCCACTGCAGCATCCTGACTCACGCCCCTGCGAGCAGGCTTCGGGCTCGGAGAAGCTTCCAGAAGGGCTCTCCTCTCAGGGACCCTCGGCCCCCCGCCGCTACCCGTGTGGTTGGGCACCATGGTGCGTGGCTGAGGTACGGGTGGCTGGCTGGTGTAGTTGTAGCTGGAGGACCTGACTGGAATGGGAGGAAGAGGAGGAGGAAGAGTGTGGTCCTGGAGGCCACCGGGAGACGGACTGGTGAAGCTACCGCTGCTGGCCGGTGAGGGTGAGGAGAGAGGTGAGAACGGTGGGGAGGTATTTTCATAACTGGAGCCCACCGACATAGCGCCAGGGCTGGTGGGGGGGGAGAGAAGGTAACGCCCACCCCCGTTTAACACCGGGGACAGTGGGGAGGGGGCGGTGGGCGGAGCAGACATCACCTTCAGCTCAGAGGAGGAGGTCTGGGGCTCATCCATCACTAATGAGTCCATAATGTCCTGCAGGTCCTTCTCTATGGAGCTGACGATGGCACGGTGATCGGGACAGTCGCGGGGCGCTGGGTGACACACCGCCACTGCTGACTGGTAGTTCCCATTGACCAAGCTCTCCGAGTCTGTAGGAAACAGAGGTACAGTCAGCACACACGTGCAGGACAACCCGTGGTTAGATTAACGCACCCTGTGCTCATATTAAGTGAGACTGGATAGAAATGAACACAATAACAGGATAGTCAACCCAGAATTTTCTGGGCAAGTGCAAAAAAACACACACACACAACGGGTTTCAGCAAATCAAAAACGAGTGCACTTCACCTTGACCTTACACGCAATCATGGCCAAAGTAAACCTGCTTCACACACTCTCACACGAAGTGACCGGGTCACTCCAGAATTATTCATAATGCTGAAGGACTTGTGCACCTGCTAAACACAGAGACGCTGCCTCCACTACTGAACACTGTGTGAAAACACACAACAGTGCTTGGTGTGGAGAGGCTTTGGAAACACCAGCACAGCTGAAGCACAGCAAAACCGTGTGGTAGTGTGTGGTGGTGTGTGGTAATGTGTGGTGGTGTGTGTTAATGTGTGGTGGTGTGTGGTAATGTGTGGTAGTGTGTGGTGGTGTGTGTTAATGCGTGGTGGTGTGTGGTGGTGTGTGGTAATGTGTGGTGGTGTGTGGTAATGTGTGGTGGTGTGTGGTAATGTGTGTTAATGCGTGGTGGTGTGTGGTAGTGTGTGGCAATGTGTGTTAATGTGTGGTAGTGTGTGGTAATGTGTGATAGTGTGTGGTAGTGTACGGTAATGTGTGTAGTAGTGTGTGGTGGTGTGTGGTAATGTGTGGTGGTGTGTAGTAGTGTGTGGTGGTGTGTGTTAATGTGTGGTAGTGTGTGTTAATGTGTGGTGGTGTGTGTTAATGTGTGGTAGTGTGTGTTAATGTGTGTTAATGTGTGGTAGTGTGTGTGGTAGTGTGTGGTAGTGTGTGTAGTAGTGTGTGGTGGTGTGTGGTAATGTGTGGTAGTGTGTGTAGTAGTGTGTGGTGGTGTGTGTTAATGTGTGGTGGTGTGTGTTAATGTGTGGTAGTGTGTGTTAATGTGTGGTGGTGTGTGTTAATGTGTGGTGGTGTGTGTTAATGTGTGGTAGTGTGTGGTGGTGTGTGTTAATGTGTGGTAGTGTGTGGTAATGTGCGGTAATGTGTGTTAATGTGTGGTGGTGTGTGGTAGTGTGTGTTAATGTGTGCTAGTGTGTGGTGGTGTGTGGTAGTGTGTGTTAATGTGTGCTAGTGTGTGGTGGTGTGTTAATGTGTGGTGGTGTGTGGTAGTGTGTGTTAATGTGTGGTAGTGTGTGGTGGTGTGTTAATGTGTGGTGGTGTGTGGTAGTGTGCCCATCACCCCAGAGAAGAGCTTCCTCACACCAGTGAGTCATCAACACAGCTGAGACACGCGAGCTGGTACACAGAGTAAACTAACCAAACACATTTTACAATATGACATTAAATCAAGTTTTTTCATATTATTAAACATATGAAGGAAATAAAGCACATTTAACAACAAAGGTTTGGCATTTATCCACGTCATAAAACACTTAAATTTCACTGTTGATTTGCTTTAGACTAAAATATTTGGAGATACATGTGTCATTGTCCACGTTATGAAACGCTCTCTACTAAAACTCCTCACACATAATGCACACCACCGCTACCTCACGAACACCTTGCGGAATATCTTTACATTATATCTTTACAATACCTTCACGTTATAATATGTGTTATATATATTTAGCCTTAGTAAGCTTCGGTTCGAAAATGATAATGCACGACATGATATCTTGAACCACTCGTTGGGAAAGAGAGCTCAAACATATGGAGGTTACAGATGAAATGGGAGGATATAATCTTTGACATGAGACATTAACGCTTCACCTGATAAACTGTAATGTGGGTTTGGAAACACGACTAACTGCCGTCCTCGTTTCTGGCTTAAATCACAGCGAGTCGGTACTTACGTGTCAGAACCAGCCTGCGACTGACGGGTTTACACACAACCGGGCTCAAATCTAAACATCAAGGCCTTGCATTCCGACTTCGATCGCCGGTGTTCAGTCCAGTCGGACACACAGTACTCGGTACCGAGTAGTCGAGCGCTTCGACGCGGTGTTTTCCAGCCGGGTTGCGTGTGACAAGCGCGGGCACGGCGGCTCGTCCCCGCCCTCCCCTGTCCAGGGTGCTGATGTGACGGACGGACCTGCGGCTCCACGAGGGCGGGAACCGCGTCCGCCTCCTCGGTCTCTTAAAGCGCCACGTACACTGTCGGTGACCGTACACCGTATCCGTTCAGTGCTCGGGTATATGCCACCGTGCACGCTTCGCCCGTACACATAGCAGTCTAATCAGATGCTGCATTACCCATTCCTCAAATATAACGTTACCGAAATAAACACCAAGCTGTCGATTCAGATTTCCATTGATTTTTCATGCTGTATATTCGGTGCGTTTTATGAGTAATTTCAGAAGCGGCTTTAGTTTACCTAAGAGCATATGGGACACTTCAGAAGAACGCAAAGCAAACAGTCTGTAATGTAAAAATCTGTCAGTCTCTGTAGCCTCTCTCTATAGACTATTCTTTAAAATAGTCTCTGCATTAGTGAAACTTTATTAAAATATATTAAAAACCACCCGCAACAATGAAATGGCAAGTTATCAGAGCAGACAGAGGTGGGTAAGGGGGGGGGGGTTGTAAAGGGTGGAGCTCAACTTAAAATACACCCTGTAACAGATATCCCAGTCAGTTCCTTAAATAAGCAGTGCCCAGCCAACAAAGCCGTCTGGACCCGTCTGGAGTGAGAGGGCCGTTTGGTAATTACATGTCAGGTGTATCTGGTTGAACACGGTGCATTTGCCCTGATTCTGCTATATCTGACTTTATTTTTACTAATTTAACTTGAAACAATATGAATGGGGAAGAGAAATACTAAAGCCCGGTTTGAAGGGCCACTTGTCTGTTAGCAGCAGTGGGGGCGTGACAGGAAACAGAGCCTCTTTCAGATCGGAAGGAATTCATTATCAGCCCAGGAAACACAGCGGACCAATGATGTTTATATTTACCCATCTGCCTTGTGGTGGCATAACAGGAAAGGGTGGAGCATTACAGGGGCAGACCGTACGTGCCCGTGGGCAGCAGTGCCCCCCTATGGATGGGAGGGGTTCTCAGATGGCGTGGACACATGATGGGGCCCCCAGGTAACCCCCACCTCACTTATTTTAGGAAGACACGGTGATGACGTTCAGATCAGTCCATGGAACAGGACCAACCAGGACGGATCACTGGTGGGGGGAGACGATGTGGCCACTTCTGTCTGATTCTGCTGTGTGGGTCTTTTAATTCACATGGTGGCCTGTACGTGTGTGTGTGTGTGTGTGTGTGTGTGTGTGTGTGTGTGTGTGTGTGTGTGTGTGCATGTGTGTGCGCATGTATGTGCGTGTGTGTGCATGTGTGTGTGTTCGTGTGTGTGCATGTGTGTGCGTGTGTGTGCATGTGTGTGTGTGCGCAGCGCATGTGTGTGTGCGCAGCGCATGTGTGTGTGTGTATGTGTGTGTGTGCGCATCTATGTGTGTATGTGTGTGTGTGTGTGTGCATGTGTGTATGTGCGCGCGCATGTGCATATGTGTGTGTGTGTGCATGAGTGTGGGTGCGCATGTGTGTGTGTGTGTGTGTGCGCATGTGTGTGTGTGTGTGTGTGTGTGTGTGTGTGTGTGTGTGTGTGCCCGGGATTAATGTTGCCTTACCTGTATGCAGTCGGATCTTCCCGCTAGACGCGTGACCTTCCTCTGATCTCATGCTCTTCATCCTCAGTGCTTCCTCGGGGTGGTTAAAGCGGAAGAAGGACGACTGGCCAAAACACAACATGCAGCCTGCAAGGATCCAGACAAGAGCAAATCACTCAGGAGAAACATCTACAGTTCACTCAGGAGAAACATCTACAGTTCACACACGAGAGCAGCTGAACTCTCCTACTGAGCTGGTGGGTCGAGCCATGCAGCCATGCGGAGGGCAGAGGTATCCTCTCCTGCCTGGACACAGAGAGACAGGACAGACAGAGACAGGACAGGGAGAGACAGTACCACGCAGGACGGTTCACTGCACAGTCAGCGTGCTCCGGCTCTCTGAGCGGGGGAGACAGGGTGAGCTGTTTCTGCCTGCCCTCTCCTGGTCTGTGTTCCACTAACCCCCCCAGCAAACAAACCCTGTCCACGTTCACAACAACACTCGTGCCACAACCACAACTACATACAACAACACAAGTTTGGCGGTACTAGTGTTCAAAATCGTATTCGTTCCACATGACATTAATGCGGAGAACAGCGGTGAAGTTCATGGAGCAGAACAGAGTGGTGGTGCATGTTCACGCTGGCTTCATGACTTACTTCAAGACCGTGTTAGATCAACACAGGGCTTTGCTGTGAAGTCTCTTTTCTCTTGTGTCTCCTAATACTGATGATTTACAGCTTGTGTGTGTGTGTGTGTGTGTGTGTGTGTGTGTGTGTGTGTGTGTGTGTGTGTGTGTGTGTGTGTGTGTGTGTGTGTGTGTGTGTGTTATGAGCAGGCGGGGGAGTCTTACAGAAAGTTTCCCCCCATATAAAAGCAGATGTTGGTGAACAGGGTGTGCCAGATGTCATTTTGTTATTGAAGGAAGAAAGAACATTTGGTTTTCAGACAAGTAGCAACCGGAATGAACAAACATTTTACTGCATTACCATAGAAACAATCCCAGTTGAGAAGAAATAGACATACAGTAAATCTATGCTATAATCTCTTATCATATCAGTACAGAAATGACCATATTATTGTCCATATTCAGGTTCTTATAATAACGATAATAAAGATTTTCACGTATTACTCTTAGAGTCAGGGTGAGTCTGTCTGTGCTGAGAGGTTCAGTGCTTGACTCTGTCTGGGCTTGTCACACAATTTGGGGGATGATAGATCTGAGATACAAATTATAAAGCGGAGTCATGACTCAATTTGCGTAACCATGAATGGCATGAGGGCCTCAGTCAGACTTGACAACAGCCACACCCTCAGAATGTCATATCCACAGGCTACAGCTTTCCAGCTTGGAGATCCGAGTGCTTAGAGGATTATTGCTCTTACCATGATACTCTTAGACTGAAAGCCAGTGATTCAGATGCTGACACAGTACTACTGTTCTACTACCAAAAAAAAGAAATTGTTTACGTTCTTAATACATAGTAAATCCACTGTCCCCTGTGAGTTCATGATGCACCAGAATGGAGATAGGAGATCAGAGGAGAGTCCTGTGGTGACCCCAGAGCTGTGGTGACCCCAGAGGTGGGTCCCTCCTCTTCAGTGTGAGGTTACCATCAGGTTCAAGATCTCCACAGCCCCTTAACAGAGATCCACCATGGTCCTGTCTGCCATACACTCATGACAGAAAACACAAAACGCGTTGTTCTCATCCCTGGAGCTGAGAGAGGGCAGCAGACGTGGTTGAGGAACCCCCTCAGACCTCCTCACCCCTCTGACATTCTCACCCCCCAGACACCCTCACCCTTCAGACACCCTCACCCCTCAGACACCCTCAGCCTTTCAGTGTAAGCAGAACCCAGCAAACGAGAGGCTATGTGGTTACCGCATGACATCACTGACTGTTTCACAAAGAAAACATCCGATTCCTGGAGATCCAGATGGAAGTGAAGAATCAGACACGTCAGTTTTGATCATCTTTGGCTTAAAGCACTCTGTACATTCAGGAAGTGAGTCACATTAATATTGACACTTTAATGAGAAGTGCTGATTTCCAAGAATGTAAGTGAATGAAATTTTGACTACAGCAGCATTAGTCAAAGTCTACCAGCAGAACACTGTGAAGGCCATGAACACACACAGCTGAACACAAATGACCCCTGACTGTGTTGGTGACTGTGCTACGTCACTCAATTCAAGACAATTAGATCTCAGTAATTTGGTGAGTATTTTGTTTTTTGAAGTTAATGAATTCTCCCGTTATAATAAATGGTTTGGTTTTGACAGTGGATTCACAGAGAGTTGTGATGTAGGGTATTAGTGTGTTACCACAGACAGCACTGTGAAAGATGAGGGTGTATAATGGAGTCATGAATCATACCTGCAGCGGTAGGAGTAATTCACTGGTCTGCCATCAGACATTACCATCAACCCTGAGCTCACACAACAGAGAACAACAAAATCCACCACACCTGCCACAAGACAGCGTTAGACAAAATGCAGATCACAAGACATCTGCAGTATAAACCATGTACATGCTATTTAACAGAGTGATCCTGTCAATTGCTTAATAATCTACATTATTGTTCTGCGATTACTCAATTTCTATGTATCATGAGAATGTATTATTTATATTTCCAGTTCTCTTCATGTTAAGAACATGGATGAAAACATTCTTCAAAAAACAGCACAGCTGAAACCAGAGGTTAAACATAGCCTGTGTTCCCCTGTGTTTGTTTATAGGTCTCAAACCTCTGCCAGTCATTATGGTTAATTTTAACACAGATACCGTGGTGCCAGGTGGAGGCGCTTGTATGCCATGTCAGTTCCAGTGACTCACACTCATTGGATATGAGTGTCGTCTTACAGACTCCGCCCCCCATGTGAGGTCCCACAGTCTTGTTCTCCCATTAAAGAGTCATGGACCACCCCTGCCAACCTGCATGTAATCTACATTGGTTACGCCAGCCATCAGCCCGAGCAAAGAGACTCATGGGAAACTCTGGAAGGCCAAATTCAAATTCAAAATGGCATATTACCCATAATTCTCCTCTGTGGGGAGGGCAGGACGTATGTGTGGGTCACAGCGTATGTGGTGAGTCAGGGACATTACAGTCTTATTCTTCCAGTGCACAGAGCTTCTGTTTCAGAGAAGAGACTGAGTGATACGGCTATGATGCACTTCCTGTTGAACACACAACTGAGGACAGTTTCCCACCTCACCCTTCTGCCCAGGGTGAACTCCACAGCAATATGTGGTGGACGACTTGAAACGCCAAATATGGCTAAATTAAAATTCATGAAGTCATTTGTCATACGAGTGGTGAACCCAACAAGAATCTGGAGGACTTTTGGGGAGACAGAGCGAGGTCAGAGGTCAGACCGAGGAGACACCGGTCAGACAGAGTGCCTGACTCTCCCAGGAATAACTACACACATTCACTACACACAGGTCCAGTTTGGCCTCTGCTAAAGACCCCTCACAGCACTGCTGTAGGCACACACAGCTTCCCACATCAAAACTGTGTGAAAACTACCAACTCTGCAAAACTTCAAGTGTGGAAAAGATAAATGATCTGTTATTTCATAATGCTTTCAACAGAAAGATCTTGGTTTTTTTTTGCTGGTAAATATCTAGCAAATTATTGAATATTTCATCATAAGCAGGTTTGTGTGCGAAGCTGTTCCCTTTGGATCATGTTAGTACCATGAACTTCAGCAAAAATGTATGTGGGTGCTACACAGTTTGTAGGACGCAGAGAGCCTCTCATCCAGGATGATATCGTGTTAGCACACTAAACATATTCTTAGTTATTAACGGACTGCTCTGGAATTCTTTCCTGATTATTAAGTTAGAAGGAGGAAACTAAAGCGCCCAAATACACGAGCGTGTCGACCTGGCCGGACAACAGAGGGACGGCCGACGCCAAACACTTTGGTTGCCATGGCGGTTTGTTTTACTGCGTTTGGAAAGCAGATGGGAGACAGTCCAGTGTTTCATGGACTCCTCCCACACCAGGACACCAGGACCGTGCTGGCATTAGTGAACACAGACACAAGTGTGATAATGTGACCCGCTGTGAAAGGGTCATCATCCTTCCAGACATCCAATATTGAAAAGATGGCAGACATACTGTCTGTCTATAACAATTGTTCAACTGGTGATTGTAGGAATCTTCTAATGGAGGAACAAATGTCCAGCACAGTTTCTACCAGCAGATTTTTCTAATGGAAATTGAGTGTCTGACCACACACAGCCCGTGAGCCTTGGGTTCAGGCATTAACACGCAGAAGGTCTGGTTACCTCCATCCTAAAATCTCTGCTGCTATTGTTAGTAGGTGACCCAACACAAATCAAGTGCGTGTGAACTTTCTGGGCAAACAGTCAGACTGACAAAACAACAGTAGACAGTGGCAGAGGGACTGGGGATTATAGTACTGGTTACTAACCAGGAACATCTATGTAACACACTGGATAATGAAATAATAAATAATATCGAATATAATACTTCAGCTAGTCACTGAAACACATTCCCTTTCAAACAGATGCAGATCACACGTCGGATTTTGGTGACTAACTCGTGTTCTGGACTAACTGGAATAAACAGCAGTTATTCATCAACACTGATCAACACGTGCACAGGATCCACATTACTGAGTAATATACTCGAAACCATAATATACAGTACCACAGTGTTCATTACAAACCGTCTCTGTGTTTAAGGATCAGTGTAATTACTGCAAGCAAGAGCCAGATTACCTCTTTAACCCAACACCATTCAGAATAATGTTAATTAACCCGTAAGAACGGCATTACAATATAATTATTACAGTATCGTATGGAGTCCGTCCCTCTGTACACTTACGTCTAGATCCAGGTGGTCCCGGTTCGCCGGAAACATGGTAACTGTCCCTTTAACACGATCCCACGTGTTTTGCTTTTTTTACGGACAAATTGTAGGACCGAAGCGGCTTGGTTCTGTCTTATCCTGTGGTAACCTTTGTTATGGAGTATTAGTGCTTCGCCATACTCGCCCTCTGTGACTAACAAAAGAACATGTGAAAGCGAAGAAACCGAAGTGCAGACCTAGTTACGACACATGTCCGTTTATAACGTAGTAACAGAAGTGTTGTCTAGTCCAAACGAGTGTTGAAGCTCCCGTGGTGGTGTGTAGTAGTGTAGCCGTGTGGTTCTGTGGTTCCTCTGAGGTTCCTCACAGCTGTCTCCGTCAGTGGGACTCGTTTCCTCCTCGCCCAAACTAGCCGGGGGGGGGGACGGTGTGCCCATTTACGGCCGAGCTTCAATCATTATTTCCGCAAGGTTACGGTTGTACCACAGTGTGAGATACAGGGCTTATTATAACTAGCACCTGTGCGATTTAAAGCATTTTTAAAATCTCCTGCCCCCTTGCAAATAATTCCTGAATATTACCAATGCAAATTACACGCACTCACTCGTCCGTTGGCCTACACAATACCCCCCAGTCCTTCACAGTCAAATTACCACCACAGACAAAAGATGTTAAACTCGGGTGGAGATTCTAATTCATGAATGCAACAAAGTGATTTCACACATTTGGATTGAGGTCTGTTTGTATGCAGATGATCGTTGGAGAACAGTATTTTAAACACGTTCACATCCAATCAGAAGTTACTGGAAACTGAAACGATTGGTTGTGACTGTTGGGGTCGGTGGGTCGTCCAGCAGAGACTTGATCATTTAATTTGCTTTGAGTAAATGAGTTGTCGCAGAAACAAAAGCCTTAACATGTTCTTTAGTCTAGTCTATAACTATAATATCAAGTCAGCATATTTTTACATTAAAGTACTTTTTACAACACCAGTTGTGACAAAGCAGCTTTACAAATGTCTGGGTTCAGATCCCCAAGCCAGAGGCGACAGTGCCCAGGAGAAACTCCCTGGGTAGAATAAAGGAAGAAACCTTGGGAGGAAGTTTCTCAAGTCTCCACAGGGAGAACCCATCCTCACTGGACGAGGAGACCGGCTGTGCACTCATTATGAAAAAAGAACTAGACGGGAATGCTATGATATGTGCAGCCGTTGGAGGGAGTCTCGGTTGTTCAGGCTATATTTAAGAGTTCTGATAACACAGGTCACAAAGACAAACAGGAAGAAATGAAACTACAGACCCAAAACGTTTTATCTGGTGATAATGACAAAACGCTGTATCCCATCTATCTGTGAATCAGTCACTTATCTCCTGAAATGGAGCGTGTTAGATACAGTGGAGGAGAGATATGTTAAAAGCTAGGACTCGTCATGTTGGTGACGTATTCATGTACTAGAAATAAATACAATACGTGTATTAATCTGCCTTACACTCTTGTAAACTGCAGTAACATAAACTAGTAACCTGACTTACACTTAGTAACCTGACTTACACACTACTAACCTGACTTACACACTAGTAACCTAACTTACACACTAGTAATTTGACTTATACACTAGTAAGCTGCCTTATACTCTATTAACTTGACTTACACTCTGATAACCTGACATACATTCTGAATTTACTACCAGACACATTGGTGGTATCTTATGACAACCTGTTTCAGTTAAAAAGGATTGTGTTGCCTCTGATTAAAGCACAAGTGTAATTTTAACTGTAAAGTGTCTTCATGAGCTGTCCTCAGAGCCATAAAAGATCATCAGAAACATTCATCTCCATTCTGGTGTTCATAGCTCGGCTTTGCTACAGGTGATACCTTGAGAGAGGCGTGCTGGCTGGGAGACTGGAAGTCCGTCCACACTGCACTGGTTCCCACAGGGGTGCAGGGTGATCACTCCACATTCGTTCTCAATGAAGCAGTGCAGAGCGGCCACGCCGGGGCCCTGGATGTTGACGTCTGTGGCTCCGTGACCTAGGGTGGTCCTCCCTGAGAAGAAAAGCCCAACAGGCGCAGGAGTTTAATGATTAACCTGCCGTACATGCCGGTCGTGACAAAGTGAAAGCAAATGAAACAAGTCGAATGTGATTCCTGCTCAGCGAATTCACCAGTGCAGTTACAGGGGGTTGAACCTGTAGGTGTGAATACTACTGTCTCTTGTCACTGGATGCTTTTTTTTGTTGGAAGCTGAAAGCTGTCTGAGCTTCAAGGAGATAGAGTTTCACCGTGAGCAGGGTTTCCCTCCTCTCCACACCTATCTTAGTCACAAAGCACTTAACTATCACATCGCCAGAGCAGCGTAGACCAGAGAGGAATGTAGCCGTCTTCTCCACGAGGAATGAATCACGTCACGGTCACCAAGGAGCACGACAATCGAGCATTAAATCTGTGGGCCAGTGATACCAGGAGCAGAGGAGACAAGAAAAGAAAGACACATTCCAACGCCAAGCCCCTCCTCCACCGCACGTATCCTGCCTTATCTGCAGCCGGGCCAGACAGATAAGCCTGAACCCGTGTAGCACCTCCGCTCCTGAAGACTTCTCATTCCCCATTAGTGAAGAGGAGAACTCCACTGCGCTTGTCACACCGTGGTCTCTGAAAGATTTGGGTTCATCTCTGCTACCCAGACAGACGGACAGAACCGAGTGAGGGGAATGAGAAACTGAGCTGTGTCAGGCAGATGTTACGGAGGGTGTGTGTGTGTGTGTGTGTGTGTGTGTGTGTGTGTAACACGCTGCTACTGAGCCACAGTCATAAGATGTGGACAGTAAAGGGTTAAAAGAGGAGACACTTTAAAGGTCTCTAGTTACAGCTCAGGAAAAGGTGGTGATGACAGGCTTGGGTGATTAGCCTTCAATCTAGAGATAGAAGAGGATTTGTGTGTGTGTGTGTGTGTGTGTGTGTGTGTGTGTGTGTGTGTGTGTGTGTGTGTGTGTGTGTGTGTGTGTGTGTGTGTGTGTGTGCGTGTGTGTGTGTGTGTGTGTGTGTGTGTGTGTGTTGCATTAGCTGTGACTGAAGTCAGGTGTCAACATTAGCTTTGGCAGCAAACCTGTGCTTTCTTTTCCAAAGTCTCTCAAGTCTCCGTCCCTGGTTTTGTTGGGGAATGTGCGTTAAACCCTACAGCATCAGAAGTGCCCGCCACACTCAAACACTCACCCTCTGGCAGGGGCAGCAGTGTGATAGCTGTGCTTAGTCGGCCACTCCCCAGACTGACCAGATGGGGGCGCTCAGTCTGAACCTTCAGCCCCTTCCCGGTCTCAATCAGGTCCAGTGGGGTGCTCTGTGGAGGCAGATTGTTCACAGATTGGAGTCTGGTCTATGAATTACATACCAGTCTATAATTCAATAAGTCCTGTTGTTCATGGAGTTTAAAGTCCCCCTGAGCTACAGATGAGCACAGATACAGTGAATCAGTGCGTCGTTGTCTGGGAGGAGGTGGGAAATCGGTGAGGAAAATGTCATATTTTCATCAGAACTGATTGGACATTCATTTGGTATTTTGGTTCAGACATGTTCAAGGCTTTAAACAATCCCAGTGTAACATTCTGAAAGCAGGATAAATACAGGATAAATACAGGCCCAGCGCTCCTGTGTGAGCTAGCAGGAACCGGCTGTCTCAGTCTCAAGGGGCCCAGCACACGAGGGGACGGATAAACACACTCCTCTGTATGGATCTGAGCCTCCCTCTCACTCCTCTCACCCCATATCACTCCTCTCACCCCATATCACTGCTCTCACTCCTCTCATCCCATATCACTCCTCTCACTGTTCTCACTCCTCAAGACGCCTCAAGAGAAAGAAAGAAAAAAAACTGGGATGTTAAAAGCAGGAGTATGAACTGCTGTTGCCATGGAAACAGTATTAGTCGTAAGTGCCTGGGAAGGAGTAGCCCAGTTTATTTATTTATTTATTTATTTATTTTGGGAGGGGGGTGATATCTTCAAATTACATCATTTTCCTGAAGATATTGCTTTTATTTGAGTGGGTTTGTTTACTGCAGACCTGCTCTAACATTCCAAATGAATCCATACATATGTACAAATGTCAATATTTTCTTTGCATTTGTTATTATTTATTATAACATATTATATTTTTCTTACTGTAATGTTCAGACTTTTCTCAGATCAGTATTCTCTAAAAACTAACATATCATTGGAATAATCATTCAACCCATGATGAGATAATCTGATGAGATAATCACCCTTTAGATGAAATAATCTGGATTACGTGATTTACAGTAAAGTGAATGAAATTTGATTAGCACCACACAAATTAGCACCTTTCAACATGCCCAAGGTTGCTTTACAACGAACAGTTACGACCTTTTACATCCAAACACACACTGAGGTGAGACGTGTTGGAGGAGAAGAGAGATATGTTGGAGGAGAGGAGAAGTAGGCTGTAGTGAGTAGGCTGTAGTGAGTGCTGTATTGAGTAGGCTGTAATGAGTAGGCTGTAGGGAGTGGTGTAGTGAGTGTTGTAGTGAGTAGGCTGTAGTGAGTAAGCTGTAGTGAGTGGTGAAGTGAGTAGGCTGTAGTGAGTGCTGTAGTGAGTAGGCTGTAGTGAGTGCTGTAGTGAGTGGGGTAGTGAGTGGTGTAGTGAGTAGGCTGTAGTGAGTAGACTGTAGTGAGTAGACTGTAGTGAGTAGGCTTTAGTGAGTGGTGTAGTGAGTGGTGTAGTGAGTAGGCTGTAGTGAGTGCTGTGGTGAGTGCTGTAGTGAGTAGGCTGTAGTGAGTAGGCTGTAGTGAGTAAGCTGTAGTTAGTAAGCTGTAGTGAGTGCTGTAGTGAGTAGGCTGTAGTGAGTGGGCTGTAGTGAGTGCTGTAGTGAGTAGGCTGTAGTGAGTGCTGTAGTGAGTAGGCTGTAGTGAGTGCTGTAGTGAGTAGGCTTTAGTGAGTGCTGTAGTGAGTAGGCTGTAGTGAGCAGGCTGTAGTGAGTGCTGTAGTGAGTAGGCTTTAGTGAGTGCTGTAGTGAGTAGGCTGTAGTGAGTGCTGTAGTGAGTACTATAGTGAGTAGGCTGTAGTGAGTGGTGTAGTGAGTAGGCTGTAGTGAGTGCTGTAGTGAGTAGGCTGTAGTGAGTAGGCTGTAGTGAGTAGGCTGTAGTGAGTGCTGTAGTGAGTGCTGTAGTGAGTAGGCTGTAGTGAGTGCTGTAGTGAGTAGGCTGTAGTGAGCAGGCTGTAGTGAGTGCTGTAGTGAGTAGGCTTTAGTGAGTGTTGTAGTGAGTAGGCTGTAGTGAGTGCTGTAGTGAGTACTATAGTGAGTAGGCTGTAGTGAGTGGTGTAGTGAGTAGGCTGTAGTGAGTGCTGTAGTGAGTAAGCTGTAGTGAGTGGTGAAGTGAGTAGGCTGTGGTGAGTAGGCTGTAGTGAGTGCTGTAGTGAGTAGGCTGTAGTGAGTGCTGTAGTGAGTAAGCTGTGGTGAGTGCTGTAGTGAGTAGGCTGTAGTGAGTAGGCTGTAGTGAGTAAGCTGTAGTGAGTGCTGTAGTGAGTAGGCTGTAGTGAGTAGGCTGTAGTGAGTGCTGTAGTGAGTAGGCTGTGGTGAATGCTGTAGTGAGTAGGCTGTAGTGAGT
>NC_135226.1:21884981-21937481 GCF_052324685.1 Brachyhypopomus gauderio | reverse complement strand
AGGGAGACAGACAGGCACACAGACAGGCAGGGAGACAGACAGGCACACAGACAGGCAGGGAGACAGACAGGCACACAGACAGGCAGGGAGACAGACAGGCACACAGACAGGCAGGGAGACAGGCAGGCACACAGACAGGCAGGGAGACAGACAGGCACACAGACAGGCAGGGAGACAGACAGGCAGGGAGACAGACAGGCACACAGACAGGCAGGGAGACAGACAGGCAGGGAGACAGACAGGCACACAGACAGGCAGGGAGACAGGCAGGAGACATGTCTCCGCAGGGAAAGAGTGACTGCTTTGCCAGGAATGCTGAAGGTCCACTGGCCAATGTGCTGTGTATCAGCCAGCGGTGGCTCTAACCGCGCGGTGATAATCACAGTGTGCAGCGTGCGTGATGGAGCCACCGCTCCTGCCGTTTCTCTCTCTGCTCCATGTGCTTGAAATGTGCTGAACGAGTGAAAACGCAGCGAGTACTTTACCAGAGCGAACACAGAACTGGAGCGAAGAGGCTTTCAGTGGAGCTTCAGTAGCAGAGGAACCACAGACTGGCGCCTCTGCCCACTGGGGATTATTCACCAGTGACATTTCAGCCAGGCAGAGGGAGAGAGGGAGAGAGGGAGAGAGGGAGAGAGGGGGAGAGGAGAGGAGGAGAAGAGGAGAAGAGTTTTTCTGAACGTTTATCTTCATTTGCCAGCTGTCTAATCTGAGACCTCCACCTGGTGGGCAGAACACGCTAATGCTGCCCCCCCCCCCCCCCACCACCAACACATATACACATATACACACATATACACACATACACATATACACACATACACAATATATACACATATACACACATATACACACATACACACATATACACACATACACAATATATACACATATACACACATATACACACATACACATATACACACATACACAATATATACACATATACACACATATACACACATACACACATATACACACATATACACACATACACACATACCCACATATACACACATATACACACATACACAATATATACACATATACACACATACACACATATACACACATATACACACATATACACACATACACATATACACACATATACACACATACACACATATACACATACACACATATACACACATATACACACATACACAATATATACACATATACACACACACACATATACACACATATACACACATACACACATACACACATATACACACATACACAATATATACACATATACACACATACACACATATACACACATACACACATACACACATATACACATACACACATATACACACATATACACACATACACAATATATACACATATACACACACATACACACATACACACATATACACACATACACACATATACACATACACACATATACACACATATACACACATACACAATATATACACATATACACACACACACATATACACACATATACACACATACACACACATACAAACATACACACACATATACACACATACACACATATACACACATACACACATACACACACATACACACATATGCACATATAGACACATACACAATATACACACATATACACACATACACAATATATACACATATACACACACACAATACATACACATATACACACGTACACATATACATACACATATACACACATATACACACATACACATATACATACACATATACACACATATACACACATACATACACATATACACACATATACACACATACACATATACATACACATATACACACATATACACACATACACATATACATACACATATACACACATATACACACATACACATATACACACATACACATATACATACACACATATACACACATACACATATACATACACATATACACACATATACACACATACACATATACACACATACATATATACACACATACACATATACATACACACATATACACACATACACATATACACACATACACATATACATACACATATACACACATATACACACATACACATATACACATATACACACACATACACACATACACACATATACACACATACACATATACATACACATATACACACATATACACATATACACATATACATGCACATATACACACATATACACACGTACACATATAGATACACATATACACACATATACACATATACATACACATATACACACATATACACACATACACTTATACACACATACACATATACACACATACACATATACATACACACATATACACACATACACATATACACACATACACATATACATACACATATACACACATATACACATATACACATATACATACACATATATACACATATACACACATATATACACACATACACATATACACATATACACACACATACACACATATACATACACATATACACACATATACCCACATACACATATACATACACATATACACACATATACACACATACACATACACATATACACACATATACACACATATACATATACATACACATATACACACATATACATACACATATACACACATACACATATACATACACATATACACACATATACACACACATACACATATACACACATATACACACATACACATATACATACACATATACACACATACACATATACACACATACACATATACATACACATATACACACATACACATATACATACACATATACACACATACACATATACACACATATACATACACATATACACACATATACACACACATACACATATACATACACATATACACACATACACATATACACACATATACACACATACACATATACATACACATATACACACACATATACACACATACACATATACACACATATACACACATATACACACATACACATATATATACACATATACACACATACACATATACATACACATATACATACACATATACACACATACACATATACACACATATACACACATACACATATACATACACATATACACACATATACACACATACACATATACATACACATATACATACACATATACACACATACACATATACATACACATATACACACATATACACACATACACATATACATACACATATACACACATACACATATACATACACATATACACACATATACACACATACACATATACATACACATATACATACACATATACACACATACACATATACATACACATATACACACATATACATACACATATACATACATATATACACACATATACATACACATATACATACACATATACACACATATACACACATATACACACACACATATACACACACATATAGACACATATAGACACATATACACACATACACACATATACACACATATACACACATACACACATATACACACATACACACGTATACACACACATACACACAGCCCCGTCGACAGGGGGGGACAACCGGGTCTGTTGTCCCGGGCCCTAGGGCCAGGGGGGCCCAACAAAGAGCCGAGCAATTTATTTTTTATTTAAAGTCTATAATTTTTTAATAATCTTGAAATCTTTCATTAATATAAAATTATGTACTCAAAATAAGCTCAATGGTTAAAATATATATGTTTTTTTACCTATCTGCATATTTTCCATTAAGTGCATACACCCCCGCCTCCCACTGAAAAATGGTTTGATCCAGCACCGACCGTAACCGGCTGGTACCCGCCCAACAGCGGGAAATACAGTGGTGGATAGTTAAAGTAAATACAGAAATCTGGAGCGCAGAAAAGAAAGGAAAAACATTTACCTGACGAATTTTAAAGTTGCATTGTGTTCCAGGTTTGAAAAGTGCTTGAATTTAGGCTAAAGTACTTGAAAATGCTTGAAATTGTAACTACGTTTCACAACAAATAGCTGTCTGACTGAACAGTTCTCGTGAAGACGTTAAGATTGGGCGTTTTGAAAATAAACAACCATTAAATAATGTGATAAAAAGTGAATTGTTTCGAATCATTTCGAGTATATGTATAAATATTTAACTTAATTAAGTTTAACGTGCTGGAAAATATTGAAATGGACCTTGAAAGTGACGTACAAGTGCTTTAATTCCACCTTGTAAAGGTGTATGAACCCTGAAAACATGACTTTGTTCATGAAACTTTCTTGTCCCGGGCCCCAGCAAGACTGTCAACGGGCCTGCATACACACATACACATATACACACATATACACACATATACACACACATATACACACACATATACACACATATACACACATACACACATATACACACATACACACATATATACACACATACACATATACACACATATACACACATATACACACATACACACATATACACACATACACACATATATACACACATACACATATACACACATATACACACATATACACACATACACACATATACACACACATTATATACTGGTACACAGGACCCATGTTGAGGTCCATCACCGTGACTCCACCGTTGCAGAAGCAAAGATCTTCAACAGTATGTAGACAAACCCTCTCACTGCCAGTGGCTGCTGGAACATTCACAGGACACACAGGACACACGGGACACACAGGACACACGGGCCACGGGACACACAGGACACACGGGACACACAGGACACACGGGCCACGGGACACACAGGACACACGGGCCACAGGACACACAGGACACACGGGACACACAGGACACACGGGCCACGGGACACACAGGACACACGGGCCACAGGACACACAGGACACACGGGACACACAGGACACACGGGCCACGGGACACACAGGACACACGGGCCACAGGACGGAGGAGAAGGGAGCTGGGGGAGGAGTTGGGGGCTGGGGTGTGTGTGTGTTGGGGCTGGGGGAGGGGCTGGGGGAGGAGTTGGGGGCTGGGGTGTGTGTGTTGGGGCTGGGGGAGGGGCTGGGGGCTGGGGGAGGAGTTAGGGGCTGGGGGAGGAGTTGGGGGCTGGGGGAGGAGTTGGGGGCTGGGGGCTGGGGTGTGTGTGTTGGGGCTGGGGGAGGGGCTGGGGGCTGGGGGAGGAGTTGGGGGCTGGGGGAGGAGTTGGGGGCTGGGGGCTGGGGGTGTGTGTGTTGGGGCTGGGGGAGGGTTTGGGGGAGGAGTTGGGGGCTGGGGTTTGTGTGTTGGGGCTGGGGGAGGGGCTGGGGGCTGGGGGAGGAGTTGGGGGCTGGGGTGTGTGTGTTGGGGCTGGGGGAGGGGCTGGGGGCTGGGGGAGGAGTTAGGGGCTGGGGGAGGAGTTGGGGGCTGGGGGCTGGGGTGTGTGTGTTGGGGCTGGGGGAGGGGCTGGGGGCTGGGGGAGGAGTTGGGGGCTGGGGGAGGAGTTGGGGGCTGGGGGCTGGGGTGTGTGTGTTGGGGTTGGGGGAGGGGTTGGGGAGTGTGTGTTTGGGGGGGTGTGTGTGTTGGGGCTGGGGGAGGGGTTGGGGAGTGTGTGTTTGGGGGGTGTGTGTGTTGGGGCTGGGGGAGGGGTTGGGGAGTGTGTGTTTGGGGGTGTGTGTGTTGGGGCTGGGGGAGGGGTTGGGGGCTGGGGGCTGGGGTGTGTGTGTTGGGGCTGGGGGAGGGGTTGGGGAGTGTGTGTTTGGGGGGTGTGTGTGTTGGGGCTGGGGGAGGGGTTGGGGGAGGGGTTGGGGAGTGTGTGTTTGGGGGGTGTGTGTGTTGAGGCTGGGAAGGACATGAGTTGACAGGATATTGAGGAGCAGACGAAAAATAACTTGACATTTCTGTGAGCATATGATTATGGCCACAGACGTGGGAGACTCGAGCACTGCTTCAGAGTGCCACAAGTATGAGGCAGATGGCTCAGGGGACACACTGGCAAAGCAATAAATGTATATTTAGGCAAAAATGTGTAGGCAGCAAATTCCGCACACTTCCAAATTATGTAACGACATTTGGACAGTGTACAAAACCTCTTTTGTAGTCTGAGAGTACAAAATTTGTGTGCATGACCATGGAAAAACTTAAATATTTGAACAGGGTTTAAATATTTCTAGTAATATTCTCCTGTGATCTTTTCTGCACCGATCCTTTATTCTGTTCCGCCTCAGCACTTTTAAGTCAGAAAATAAAACATCTACCAGGCTTGGGAGAGGCTCTCGGGGGCATTTTATAATGCCAAAGGCAGTTTCTGGCATCCGCCATGCACTGATGCTCATTGTGTTGGTGAGGTCTAAGCTGTAGGGAGTGTTGGGCCCTCAACACATCCTCACACGGGCCAGTCACAGAAGCACAGTCAGAGATTTCTATGGGCATGTGTCTGTTAATGTCAGCAGAATAGACCCCCTTCATTATGGAGCACAGAGAATCAAAGGAAGCTGTAAACTAGGTTAGAAGGCCCGCGAGGGGGAACATAAACAGGGGACAGGATGGACGTCTTGGGGGAGAATCGCAGCTCTGTGCTGTTGGACATCAGGCCTCCTGCCTGTTTATCTCTTCTGACCCACAACCAAGATGATCCTTTAGAGAAGAACTAGGAAGCTATTACTGGTGTTCCTGGGTGTCCCTTCAGGCCCGATGTTCCATGTAGACCCAAAAGTCTTCCGTGACCATTCTTAACAGGAAAAAGATCCAAATCGTCTCACTTTTAAAATGGACTCTCACATCCACAACAATACCAAGTTACATAATTGAGGGGATTCCTTAACGTCTGGCATCATGTCAAGCCATCGTTGGAACAAATTCCAGCGTGACCCTTCATTATAGAATCACGTGGCCAGAACACAATGGATGTTCCTGTCCAACAGCACAATGTGGGTGAGGGCGATTCTGGACCAGCTGACAGAGATAACCATGCAGACAGCGGCCAGAGGAAACAAAAACAAACAGAAGACTCACTGACCAGGACGACGGGGGCCCAGAGTGTGTATATATGCAGACTTCCTGTAGGACAGAGAAAACAGGTCGCTTCCTGGGGGGAGAACTCCATCATCGCCTTGTCATGGAGACGCGTTCTCCACCTGGTGCCGAAAACACAGTTGCACCAGGCGGCGTGTGGCGTGTGAACATCAGAGCTTGGGCTTGACCTGGGTTTGCTGAAATCCACACAACGCAGAGGCTGGTGTGACCAAACACGACCAACGTGAACGGAGGAGGCACCATGTCACATGATGAAAACAAAAAAGACACCGTGGTCTGAGATCTACATGTGCAACGTTTAAGACATTAGATATTGTCCTTCGGCTTAGACCACAGCCCTGAATAGGGAATGATGGAATGACTGGTGAAAGACCTGCCCCACTAACACCTCCCTGGTGAAAGACCTGCCCCACTAACACCTCCCTGGTGAAAGACCAGCCCCACTAACACCTCCCTGGTGAAAGACCTGCCCCACTAACACCTCCCTGGTGAAAAACCTGCCCCACTAACACCTCCCTGGTGAAAGACCTGCCCCATTAACACCTCCCTGGTGAAAGACCTGCCCCACTAACACCTCCCTGGCGAAAAACCTGCCCCACTAACACCTCCCTGGTGAAAGACCTGCCCCACTAACACCTCCCTGGTGAAAGACCTGCCCCACTAACACCTCCCTGGCGAAAAACCTGCCCCACTAACACCTCCCTGGTGAAAGACCTGCCCCACTAACACCTCCCTGGTGAAAGACCAGCCCCACTAACACCTCCCTGGTGAAGGACCTGCCCCACTAACACCTCCCTGGTGAAGGACCTGCCCCACTAACACCTCCCTGGTGAAAGACCAGCCCCACTAACACCTCCCTGGTGAAAGACCTGCCCCACTAACACCTCCCTGGCGAAAAACCTGCCCCACTAACACCTCCCTGGTGAAAGACCAGCCCCACTAACACCTCCCTGTGAAGGACCTGCCCCACTAACACCTCCCTGGCTGTAGCTTCTGTTTAAGAAGGACTGAGTCAGTCTCTCCCTCTGCTCCCACTAACCCCTCCTTCCTCCTAGTTCGGGGGCAATAGAACTCTCCATGTTCCAACAGGCTCTTTCTCAAATGTTCCACTGACTTTAGCTTTTTGTTTCCTAAAAACATTGAGCTCCAGAAGCATTTCAGCACAAAGAGCTCCATTCAGCGTTCACGATCAGCGCGCAGGAGCAGAGTTGGGCCCTGAACCTCGTACGACACCAGCAGTAACAGGACGGGATCCTGCCCAACCTGTGTGAGGGACGACTGGGCATCGTCAGCCTGGTGAATCAGCTCAGTGTTCCCGCACGCAGCCCACGGCAGAGGTCGAGTGCGGCTGAAATGGCGTAGTGTCTGCTTTCAGACTGCTGGGGGTGGGAGTGGCTATCTGGCCTGTCCAATCAGCTCTGGGCATGTCTGTGTAGGTCTGGCATAACAGCGCATAATGGTACTGCTATGTGTGTTCAGCATAGAAATGCAAAATACAAATCTCAAAATGGAGACAGCGCTCTGTTTCAGACCATTTAAAGTGTAGAGAACTTTGCTTTGAGACAGCTCCATGCCTTATGTAATCTACAGTAACATCAACCCTTTTAAAATGTACACTAAAGCTCACATTGAACATCTATTCCACTCACTACCTGTTGGTTTTCAATAGTGTACATTTATATTACATTACAGGACAGTTCTGTCTTCAGGCAAACATCTGTTGACTAGATCAGTAATTAACTCTACATAAGTCCTCCAAACAAACTTACTTAAAATCCCCCTTCTGCTTGTGAAGTGATATAAGCACATTTAAGCACAGATCCAGTCAAGATTCTCCAGATCCAGTCAAGATTCTCTAGATCCAGTCAAGATTCTCTAGATCCAGTCAAGATTCTCCAGATCCAGTCAAGATTCTCCCCATCCAGTTAATATTCTCCAGATCCAGTCAAGATTCTCTAGATCCAGTCAATATTCTCCAGATCCAGTCAATATTCTCCAGATCCAGTCAAGATTCTCCAGATCCAGTCAAGGCATGGCCAGCTCTCTCAGGTTGCAGAGATCCAGGACTGCCAGGCAGCACCTGACCCCCATAATTACAAAGTTTCAGAGTGCCAATGAGCCCTCAAAAACCTCAAAAATAAAGAAGAACTACACCAACACTCACCTTTTTCGTCTCTACACCAGAAGCCAGCCGAGCTCCTGCAGGCTACGGCCCCGATGTCACGTGACCTGGAGTGACCTGTCTACTACTTGGGGCTGAGTCTTGGGAGGAAGAGTTACTAGCACTGACGGCACTGTGCGATATTCACGTTGGAATGTGCTCTTCGGCAGTGAAGAGTCCCAACGTGACCCGCCGTCCCGTCTGAGTGGGACTGTGATGTGAGGAGGAACTGAGCGGTGAGGTAACCACTTCATACTAGTAGCAGGACAGCCGCCTCGTGTCCAGACGTTTTAAAAACAGAGAGCAGGAGTCTGAAGCGTGTGGAGGTTGTGAGTGAATAATGACTCTCAGCAAATGTGTAAACTGTGTGCAGACAGTATATCAGAGAGACAGAGAGAGTGAATACCAGCAGGGTGTAGATGTTACAGCTGCTGTGAAGCCAACAATGATCTCATAGCTGCTTGCTACACACACACACACACCTTTCTGCTTCAACTTTGGTTTGCAGTTGAATGTCGGCTTCACACCAGTTTAGTTTAGTGTTGTTGCTATTTCTGACATAACCATTCCAGTCTAGTTCAGCCTAGTTCTAGTTAAGTTCCCTCAATACTGTTACACATAGTTAGTCCACCTGACTGTGCCACAAGGCGGAGTTTACGGGCCCTGGGCAGGGTATGGGGGCCACAGGCAGGGTGTGGGGGCCCCAGGCAGGGTGTGAGGGCCACAGGCAGGGTGTGGGAGCCACGGGCAGGGTGTGGGGGCCCCAGGCAGGGTGTGGGAGCCACGGGCAGGGTGTGGGAGCCCCAGGCAGGGTGTGGGAGCCACGGGCAGGGTGTGGGAGCCCCAGGCAGGGTGTGGGAGCCACGGGCAGGGTGTGAGGGCCACGGGCAGGGTATGGGGGCCCCAGGCAGGGTATGGGGGCCCCAGGCAGGGTATGGGGGCCCCAGGCAGGGTATGGGAGGCACAGGCAGGGTGTGAGGGCCACGGGCAGGGTGTGAGGGCCATGGGCAGGGTATGGGGGCCCCAGGCAGGGTATGGGGGCCCCAGGCAGAGTGTGAGGGCCACGGGCAGGGTATGGGGGCCCCAGGCAGGGTATGGGGGCCCCAGGCAGGGTGTGAGGGCCATGGGCAGGGTATGGGGGCCCCAGGCAGGGTGTGAGGGCCACGGGCAGGGTATGGGGGCCCCAGGGCCTGACAGTGCAGAACAAAGCCTTGATTATTATAACCAAGCACAGAGCAGAGGAGAGTGAAACTTCTACTCATCAAGCCTCATCTGATCAAAGAAACCCTCACCAGCCTGCTCTGTGTTGAGGGTCAGGCAGAGGGGAGGGGAGGAGTTGTTCTAATAGATCTCTCTGTTCCTATCTCTATCTCTTTCTCTATCTCTATCTCTTTCTCTATCTCTATCTCTTTCTCTCATCCTCCCATTCTCAACATTCCAGCAGAAGGTGTCCATTATGTCCATAGATCAGATAAACAAATGCCTCCATTTTTAAGGTCAGGCTGTAAAGGATACTGGGCAGTGTTAAACCGTTGAACAAACACACCAGTCCTTTCCTGAATATGAGCTGAGTGAAACTGCCTTTCTCCACATAATAAAATCATTGTATTATGGAATATAATATAATGTTCTGTGAAGAAATTTTTAGAATAACTTCATCACATAAACATTAATGAAGTCATAAGGTACCATTGAAACACAATACAGCACGCTGGGCTTCATGAGTCAGGATTAAAGACACGTCTTTGTAGTTGTAATGGGGATTTACCCCGTTCCCCCTTCTTGAAATATTACAAAACTTTAAGAATAAGCAGAAAACATAATATCAAATTTAAGAGCCTCTACAAACCTGGAAGAGTTCAGGCAGCTCAGACTCCCCTGTTAACTGAACAGCTCAGAAAAGCAATCCAGAAGTTTGGAGAAAATCCTGATGCCTGCGTGTGGGCCCAACACACTTCTCTACCTCTACCTACTCTCACTCTCTCTCTCCCTCTTTCTCTCTCAGCCTGACAGTTTCTCTCGGTCTCTCCCGTCTCTCTCTCCAACTTTCTGCCGCCACTCTTTTTGATTCACCCTCCCAATCTCTCTGACTCCCTGGTTCTCCCTCTCTCTCTCCCTCCCTCTCTCTCCCTCCCTCTCTCTCTCTCTCTCTCTCTCTCTCTCTCTCCCTCTCTCTCTTTCGCTCACACCCTCCCTGTCTCCTTGCTGTAGCCCCTCCTAGCCTGACACAAGGCTGTCATTATCCTGACTGAAGAACTCCTCTCTTGTTCACCGAGCTCACAGGTCCAGCCCTGTTGGCACAGCAGCCTGTATTAAAACTCCACTGAGGGGGGGGGGGGGGGGGGGGGGGGGGGGGGGGGGGGGACTCTGAAGGAGCTACACCCTGCTCAGTGGTGCACCACTACAGGGGCGGGTGAGGGGTGCCAGGACGTTCTGCTGTCTGGGCGGGGGCAGTAGAGCTCTGGAGAAACACCTGCTGCAGCTCTCTGAAGCTCTGTGTGTTTTGTTGCCTTGTCCTGTCTATGTGCTGAACCTTCTCACCTCACAGCTACACTCACTCTGAGCTCCTACTTCTCCCTCCACAGATTCTCCAGCTGGGAGCGTTTTACGAGCCGTCTAGGCATGCCGGCACACGCAGGCACACGCAGACACACGCAGACACACGCAGACACGTGCGCCTGTGCCGACTGCTCTCTTCTCATTGTGTTCTTCCCTGTCGTTGCCTCTTTGAACAGAAGGCGTGGGCGACGTTTCTTGAAGCACACGAGCTGCCCACCGCAGTAAAAAAAGGGATTTGCTTTATTCATCAGTGTAAGAGCACTGGGCCAGCTGGGGGCTGCTTGCTTGCGAAACACAGACTGGCACAGAGAGTCTGCTGTGTTTGCACCTGGAGATTCTGAGCCGGCACTGCGGTTCAGGTCCAGAGGACTGTGATGTGCATCCATCCAGAAAAGAATCAACTGGCATGAAAAAAGAATCACAGCATGACAAATTGATTCATTTGAACGATTGAACGATGTTTTTGATACAAAGCGAGCAGGAAATGTCAATACAATTTCTCAATAAAAGATGAATGATCAAATCAGAAGTGTCTCCCACTACATTTAGTGTTTTCCTTGTTGGAGACACACCAGACTCACTCATCACACCCTACATGAGTTTAAAACAGGTGTGTTAGAGCCCCAACACATCTGACCACTCACACTTCCTCTTCTATGGTACGCCAGAGATTAACATGCAAAGACTGGAGCGGAGATATTTAATGGGAAACGGGTCAGTATTGCTCAGTGTGATTCTATAATGATTCTGTAATGAGGGGAAACGGGTCAGTATTGCTCAGTGTGATTCTATAATGATTCTGTAATGAGGGGAAACGGGTCAGTATTGCTCAGTGTGATTCTATAATGATTCTGTAATGAGGGGAAACGGGTCAGTATTGCTCAGTGTGATTCTATAATGATTCTGTAATGAGGGGAAACGGGTCAGTATTGCTCAGTGTGATTCTATAATGATTCTGTAATGAGGGGAAACTGCAAAATCCTTAATGGTCGTTTGTGAGCCCAGATGTGCAGTGAAGACATCAGGTGTGTAGGCACTTGTGAGAACCTCTCACTCTCTCTCACACTCTCACTCTCTCACACTCTCACTCTCTCACTCTCTTACACTCTCACACTCTCACTCTCTCACACAAATCCACCTGTACACAATAGAATTAGAGCTGTTAAAACAAGTCTAAAGCAGCCACTGTACTTTCGAATATATGTAGCACTGGTGATTACACTGTGTAGTAAGAGTGCCACCTAGTGGTGTGTGTGGGTACACTGCACACAGACAGCATGAGATGTATAATACAGTACTGAGGGGTATCCTACCCTCACACACCACACCAACTACTCCGCCCACACCACAGAAACCCCGCCCACAACCCACCCACACCCCACCACAACCAATGCCATTCTGCGAATCCTCCCCCGCTTGTTTATACAAACAAACAGAAACTTCTCAATCCAAAGCTACACAAAAACACACACACTGTAACTCCAGCTATGTGGAGAGGGTGTAGTGTGAACTGGTCTGTTATGTAGCAGTGGGCTGTGAACGGGCACCAGCATGGAGGTTTGGGTCTCTCACCAGTAACACCGACATCACTGTTGACTCTGAGTAAAGCGCCACGGACCAGGAATTCCCCATGCTCATCCAGAATGAGTCTAATTTCCTGTGTGTGTGTGTGTGTGTGTATGTGTGTGTGTGTGTGTGTGTGTGTGTGTGTGTGTGCGCGCGTGCGTGCGTGCGTGCGCAAGTGTGTGTGTGTGCGTGTGCGAGTGTGTGTGCGTGCGCGTGCGTGTGTGTGTGTGTGCGAGTGCGTGCGTGCGCGTGCGTGCGTGTGTGTGTGTGTGTGTGTGTGTGTGTGTGTGCGCGCGCGTGTGTGTGCGTGTGCGAGTGTGTGTGTGTGTGCGTGCGTGCGTGCGCATGCGTGCTCAAGTGTGTGTGTGTGTGTGTGTGTGCGCGTGCGTGTGTGTGTGTGTGCGAGTGTGTGTGTGTGTGTGCGCGTGCGTGCGTGTGTGTGTGTGTGTGTGTGTGTGTGCGCGCGTGTGTGTGCGTGTGCGAGTGTGTGTGTGTGTGTGTGCGTGCGTGCGCGTGCGTGCTCAAGTGTGTGTGTGTGTGTGTGTGTGTGTGTGTGTGTGTGTGCGCGCGCGTGTGTGTGCGTGCGTGCGTGCGTGCGCGTGCGTGCGTGTGTGTGTGTGTGTGTGTGTGTAAGTCAGCTGTGAGAACAGTAACAGGTGAACTACAGATTTCACTCTCTCTCCACCCAGAGCTCCAAACTCACTTTTACGACGGGCTCGTTTACCACAGCAGTTTCTACACTTCTACGACCATCTCTTTAAAGAAGAAGAGCAACACAACAACATGCACACACAGCAACACACAGACACAGAGACACATCACTGATTCATTCAGTCCCCTGGCCTTCTGCACACGCACCAGAACCAGGCCCGCTGGGACACACGTCCAACCAGGCCTGCTGGGACACACGTCCAACCAGGCCCGCTGGGACACACGTCCAACCAGACCTGCTGGGACACACGTCCAACCAGACCCGCTGGGACACACGTCCAACCAGGCCCGCTGGGACACACGTCCAACCAGACCTGCTGGGACACACGTCCAACCAGGCCCGCTGGGACACACGTCCAACCAGGCCCGCTGGGACACACGTCCAACCAGACCTGCTGGGACACACGTCCAACCAGGCCCGCTGGGACACACGTCCAACCAGACCCGCTGGGACACACGTCCAACCAGGCCCGCTGGGACACACGTCCAACCAGGCCCGCTGGGACACACGTCCAACCAGGCCTGTTGGTGATTATGAGGGACAAACATGTTGCCAGTAGGCAAATGTAAAGTCTTCACTTCACAAAACCCACACAAGGGGCAAAGAGCAATAGACACGCATCAATTTAACAAATTCTTACTTTGCACATTTTGTTAAAAAAAGACTAAAACGTTAAATGGCATCACGTGTGCAGAAGGAGCACACATCTACAACGTAGCACAGACCTTATAAATTAAAGCATATGGTAAATATCTAAGGGTTGCACTGTATCACAGCCCACATCCTGAGAGAAGTGACATCTGTAAGTACCTTGAAACGGACTCTCTTCAGCATCGCACTAGACTCCAGCTTGGACCGCACGATCCACGAGTGTGTAACCACTCCAAACCAGATCACAGGATCCAAGCGCTTACTTAGAGTTTCTGCACAAGCATCTGGCCTAAAGGCTCAGGAAGATCCTTGTTCTCTTTCCTTGGTATTTCAAGTGGATATCAAGAGAGCAACTGCAGCCCTGGTGATCTGGTGAAGGTGATCTGATCAGGGTGATCTGGTCAGGGTGATCTGGTCAGGGTGATCTAGTCCAGCTCCCATGTAAAGGTGTCTCAGTCCTGCTTGTTTTGTTCATCCATCTGAGAGAGAGCCCCGTCCTCTTTTATGAGTAGAGGGCAGTTGTTAACACTCCTCCCTTCACCCCTCTGGTAAGATTACGGGAGGATTCCCTTCAACCACCAGCCCTTCTGTCTCCTGCTACTGTAGCAGTGCAGCAAAATAAATACAGCTGTTTCTTCAAATTAGATGTCCTGCTGTGAGAATTCAATCAAGTGCTGCCACTAGAATTAATCTTCTGGCCAGTATATGTTCTCAGTTTGACTGATTTTTAAACTTTGAGTATACAAAAGTTTTAAAATGTTATACATAGGTTATAAGCTTTAAGTATTTTGATTTGATTGTCACAATCTTTCAGTTTTGGAAAGCAGGGAGAAATGGAGAGAGAACAGGACCAAAACGTTTGTAGATATGAAATATGTGGTTTGGAACTTCAACACCCACCAGCAGAGTAGTAGTACAGTGCCCCCTGGTGGACTAACTACTTCCCTTGTCATTACTTGGTGTACTGTATTCTTCTAATGTCAAATGCGAGTAAAGTGAAACTTGTCATCAGTCATCAGCCACACCCCCAACCAGCCAGACGACCTATCAATGGTCCAGCAGTGGTGACCTGCTCTACCTGTGAGTATAAGGGACCCTCCTGGGTCAGTGTTGTGTGTAGTTATGCTTCTATTGAGCTACCGTATGTACCTTTGACCTTGGACATTGTCACACTGTAACCTGGTGCCTCTCATTCCCGCTGTCTTTATGGACATGATTGTTCTTACATTGAACAAGTTTGTGATTTTGAATACTAATTTATCTACTGCCCTGAACCCAGCTGGCTGTCTTGAGACTGTACGTAGTTAGTATTTGTGTCATGGTGACTATACACAAATCATGAGGCATACCAATGGCTTCCTCTACACAAACATCAAATATATTGTATGTAATTCATGTTAAATGAAAGTGCTTAATATAGTATTATATTATAATCATTCTTCCACAATTCTTGTGATGGATTTCTAAAGTACAATGAGAGGTCAATAATGCTATCCTTCTATAAGTGTGTCATCCCAAGCAATAGCTTGTGAACAAGCTTGTGGTAGAGATTTAATAGATCTGATAATGTTTTATTAGTCCCACATTAAGGAAATTCACATCTGAAATGTAAATCTCAAGGCAACATTCACATTATTTCAATTTATACAAACATGAGCAGCAGTTATGTAAGATAAGGTTGATAACATGGCTAATGATTTCCCCAGAAATGCATTGTTTTACTCCCAGAATAAAGATATGGGACTACAATATCATAGTTTAATATTTATTTTTCCTGTGGTCATTAGAGGCACGAGAGGCTGTGTCCTCCAAACTGGTTCCTGCAGATCCCAGGAACAACACCCATGATCTCCATCCAGAAGAGAGCAGTCCTGGGAACAGCAGCTACTAGACAGGACATTCAGGACACTCAGGACACATGGGACAGGACACAGAGACCAGCTGGGGGAGGATGGGCTGCCAGGCGTTAGTTCTGAGGGAGTTGTTGCAGTGTACATGTAGAGGTTGACTAAATGAAAGTGGATTTTTCACATTCACAAGGTTACCAGAGGAACAGGACGTTTTGGGACAAAGGTCTTTTGTCACCTGTGCAAGCACACTGCTTCACACACTTTGAGGTGCTTTGCTTGCACAGCTGATGAAGGACGTCTGTCCAGGCCCGTTGACAGTCTTGCTAGGGCCCGGGACAAGAAAGTTTAATGTGCCCCCCCCCTTCCCCCGGCGCACGTCATTTGAATTTCGTCATTTGACAATCCTTCTGTTAGGTCATATAGTATATAATATAGCCACACATCAAAGCTGTTTCTGACAGCTGACTGGTTTATATTTGACGCGTCGCGAGCGGCGCGAGGGTTCGCGCGAAAATGACGTAATCGCAGTGGCACCGCCCGTGTGCGAGGGCCTCGCGCGCTGTCCATTCGCGAGGTCGTGCACCTCTTGACTTTTGTAACTTCGCGCGCGACGTGCTTCAGCGCAATGAACAAAGTCATGTTTGCAGGGTTCATACACCTTTATAATGTGGAATTAAATCACTTGTACTTCACTTTAAAGGTCCATTTCAATAATTTCCAGCACGTTAAACTTAATAAAGTTAAATATTTATACATATACTCGAAATAATTCGCTTTTTATCACATTATTTAATGGTTGTTTATTTTCAAAACGCCCAATCTTAACGTCTTCACGAGAACTGTTCAGTCAGACAGCTATTTGTTGTGAAACGAAGTAGTTACAATTTCAAGCATTTTCAAGTACTTTAGCCTAAATTCCAGCACTTTTCAAACCTGGAACACAATGCAACATTAAAATTCGTCAGGTAAATGTTTTCCTTTCTTTTCTGCGCTCCAGATTTCTGTATTTACTTTAACTATCCACCACTGTATTTCCCGCTGTTGTGCGGGTACCAGCCGGTTACGGTCGGTGCTGGATCAAACCATTTTCAGTGGGATGCGGGGGTGTATGCACTTAATGGAAAATATGCAGATAGGTAAAAAAAAAACATATATATTTTAGCTATTGAGTTTATTTTGAGTACAGAATTTTATATTAATGAAAGATTTCAAGATTATTTAAAAATTATAGACTTTAAATAAAAAATAAATTGCTGGGCTCTTTGATGGGCCCCCCTGGCCCTGGGGCCCGGGACAACAGACCCGGTTGTCCCCTCCTGTCGACGGGGCTGCGTCTGTCCAAAGACTTTCCTTTGCGACTCCGATTGGGTCACCTGATAAGCAGAATAGGTAAGCGGACAGACTGAAGCGGTGTGATCACGTGACCGCGGTGGAGAATATAAGGGCTTCTCTCCCTGAGGAGAACACACAGAGCTCCAGTCTGCAGCGTGGAGATGTTTCTCAAAGCCATGGTTGTTTTGTCCCTGCTGGCGCTTGGACACATGCTGACGTCATGTGGGACGTCCAGGGACGTCACCTCAGGTGAGGACGCACTCATGCTCCATGACTAAAGCTTCCTGGGTCACTGCCATGAATAACAGCAAGTGAATCAGAATTAATGTGCAGCTGCTATAAATGACAGTTGTATAAACTCTATGTAGTAATTACACACATCATTACAGGTTTCAAATGTCTTGTACACATATCAAATGTCTTGTACACTTGTCTCGTATACGTATCAAACTCATTTAATGGTACTGCATTTTATCATTTTATCATTTTATCTACCTGGAAATTGTATATGCAGATCTTATGAATTGCTTTTTTCATCTCTAGCTAGAAATAAATACTGATTGACTTTACAGTAATGCTGTAATATTTAACACTTGCAGATATTGAGGGGCCCTATCCAATCAAGGTAGTTATTCAAAACTCCATTACCAACCAAAAGAATCTGACCTACTCCACTGATATTGCATACAAAGGGGTTTTGCTTGGCGCTCTGTGGACATTGCAAAACAACAAAGAACTCACGTAAGTTACTGCATCAACATTCACACTGTACAATAAACAAATCACTGCATCAGTGTCACTTCTGTAGACTCAAAATAAGTAGACCATTTTGAATATTTTATTTATTCCTTTTATATTTTCAAGTAGACCATTTTGAACATTCAAATCCACTGAGGCACGAGACATGTTTGAGATGTCAGTAGTGCACGTGTCAGAAAAGTCAGTGTGCTGGATCTGAAAAGCACTGGATTATCTGCACAGTTTCAAAGTAAAGATCGATCGTAACTACGGCCTGTTTCTGGAGAGTGTTAACGACGTAGCAGGGAACGCTGAGGAGCACACATACTGGGAGATCTTAGCCCAGCTCCAGAATGGCACCACAATAAGGGCTGATGCAGGTGAGTACTGATTCAGTAATGATTCAGGAGTAACGCTATTTAAATGTGATTTAACTGAAATCAAAGTGAATACATTTTACTGTAAAAGTGACATTCCCAACACTACTAACTGGAGATGAACATATGTGAAGATGCGTGTTACATGTGAACATATGTGAAGATGCGTGTTACATGTGAACATATGTGAAGATGCGTTACATGTGAACATATGTGAAGATGCGTGTTACATGTGAACATATGTGAAGATGCGTGTTACATCTGAACATATGTGAAGATGCGTGTTACATGTGAACATACGTGAAGATGCGTGTTACATGTGAACATATGTGAAGATGCGTGTTACATGTGAACATACGTGAAGATGCGTGTTACATGTGAACATACGTGATCTGTGTGACCTTTTTCAGGTGTTGGATGTTTTGTTCCAAATCCAAACGATGTGGTTATCCTGAAATTCACCACTTGGTAAAAAGAAAATGTCATGATTGTGCAATCCACCTGGATTTGTCTTGATTAAATAAAAGCAAAAGATTTTATGATAAATTATGTTTAAAATAAATTTTATTTATTCTTTCAAACTATGTCAAACGTCTGTCTGTCTGTCTGTCTGTCTGTGGTCCTCTGCTTTCCATATACTTCTCCCCACTATTTACTTTCAAGAGAATTTTCTTAATTTTCTTAATTACATCAGAATAATCTCCTAAACATCGATGCATTCTGGGATTATATTTCTTTGTAGTCCAAGTAATGTATTGCAGTAACACAAAAGCAGAAAAAAAATCAACCCCAGCTATTGTTAAGGAAAAATACAAAAAATCTATTAAGCATTTTAGAGGAATACCTGAACACATTTAGAGGAATACATTTTTGGCACATTCTATTGATAACTTGTTCTATTTAAATTAATTATATTTATTTAATATTTTATATGCACTATAATTTTCGCTGTGTATGGAAGGTGTGATAAATGCAAGACAGAAGTGGTGGTGAACCAGATCTCAGGAGAGTGATGGATTCCTTCCGTTCTGACAGTCAGGAGGTTCAGTCACTCCAGTAGCATACAGCCTGATATAATTACGGATGTCTGAGACTTCTCAACCTCCGGTGACAAATGTTGGTTTGGGCGGAACTGGCAGGCGCAATCGCAAACAATACCATGAACTCAGTAGGGAAAGAGGGACCTTACAATGAACACCATATCACACAGCAAACAAATCAACCTCTGAAATCAGACTTCAGACAGATTAAATCACATTACAATGAACCTACAAATATCTGAATTCAGAGTGGTTTATAAGTCTAGCATAACATAATGACATATATTTAAACAGAACACTACTGTACAATTTTCTTAAAAATCATTTTATAAATTGTAATGCATTGCTGACACAGCAATAAGATTCAGTATAAGTTGCGGCATTGTTTGTGAATTTTGTTGACAGCTGATAAAGAACACAATGCTTGTTTTACCTGAGAAGATCCCAGTTTTACCTGAGAAGATCCCAGTTTTACCTGAGAAGATCCCAGTTTTACTTGAGAAGATCCCAGTTTTACTTGAGAAGATCCCAGTTTTACCTGAGAAGATCCCAGTTTTACCTGAGAAGATCCCAGTTTTACCTGAGAAGATCCCAGTTTTACCTGAGAAAATCCCAGTTTTACTTGAGAAGATCCCAGTTTTACCTGAGAAGATCCCAGTTTTACCTGAGAAGATCCCAGTTTTACCTGAGAAGATCCCAGTTTTACTTGAGAAGATCCCAGTTTTACTTGAGAAGATCCCAGTCCTTCCAGAGAGCAGCTGAGGGTTCCTGTCAGATAGGGAGTGTTTCTCAACACTCTGCACATCACCATCCTGTCACCGTGGAGATACAGCAGTGAGACAGAAGCAGGACGCAAGGAGACATACAAACAATTCAGATCTGAAATGAGAGCACTGCAGTAAAATATCACAACTATGTGGAGGTGACGGTGAAGATGGAGATGTCACACCTCCCACTCAGGAGTGACCCAGAAAGGAAGAGAAATCAATCAGAGAAGTGACGCCATTCAGATCGGCACTACACATTGTTGTTATTCATCCCAGGTAGATACGAATCCATCTTACGATTCTTAGAATGGAGCAGACTACCAAACACAAGCATTTCTGATGTCCAAGCTAAGCACACAGAAGGAGGGAATCAGTGCACTGTGTCTGGAAACTGTGTTCCCTGTGCTCCATAGGAGATGTCTGTTTACTTCACTTCTTTCAAGAAGTTAATCTTATTTCACATTTTCATTCAAATGTCTTTCAAATAAAATCCCCCTATTCCACTGATGCATGGGGGGGGGGGGGGGGGGGTGCCAATACACAAAAATACAAGCCAGTGATTGTATTTATATGGCTGTATTAATTTGGCTGTATTAATATGGCTGTATTAATTTGGCTGTATTAATCTGGCTGTATTTGTCTGGATGTATTTATCTGGATGTATTAATTTGGCTGTATGTATCTGGATGTATTTATCTTGCATGTTGAAACGTCTTCCCAGATGTGTGCATACAGAGCAAGTACTCATGTAAGTTGCTAAGCAACCAACATTCATAGAAATATGGTTACTGCGGCGTATTAATGTGAGGTACATTCAGATATGGGCCACTTTGAACAAGCTGTTGTCATGCTGTTTCAGGCTGACCTATATTCAGGGTGATATATTGCTTGTAGCCAACAACGCTCTGTGTTCTAATAGGAAAGAATGAAAATTAAGTCCTACTTTTGCTCTAGATGGAAACATTCCAAGAAGAAGAACAGCCCTCGTGTCTCTGACTGCCCAACAAACTAAATTAAATTAATGAAAATACTACCAGAGGAACACACAGTGGCTTTATTTGCATCAGAAAATGGCTTCATCAGGTTTATGCTTGTATGTGGAAAAGGTGCATTGACATTGACAGGGAGGTTATTCCATAGTGTGGAAGTTATTTAGGACAGGACTCTCCCCGTGTTAGCTTTCCTTATTCAGGTATTAAGAGAGTCTGCACCTTTTGATCTAAGCAGCCGTGGTGGGTCATAGTGCATCAGGAGATCACTGAGGTACTGTTGGGCAAGACAATTTAGTGCTTTGTAGGTCATTAGAAGTGTTTTATAATCGATATGAAATCTAACTGGGCGCCAATGTGATGTAGCTAAGACAGGGGTTTCTCATTCTGGAAAAAACTTGATAGTCTCTGATGTCTAGAGGCTGCTGATCTCATGATAGTGTGTCGTTATGTCTGAGGAAATAAACAGTAAATACTTCAGTGAATAAACAGCTGCATTTCACGCAGAGCAGTTTAGAGACCAGGAAACAGGACGAATGAACGCCATACCCAATCAGGAGAAATTGACCTATATATATTTCTCATATATATATATATATATATATATATATATATATATATATATATATATATATATATATATATATATATATATATATATATAGGTGGCTTCAAACTCTTCTATCATGGTGTAGACAGGAAGAGAAATGGAGTAGGGGTAATCCTGAAGGATGAGTTTAGTAAGAGTGTAGTGGAGGTAAAGAGAGTAAGTGACAGGGTGATCTGTGTAAAGTTAGAGATTGATGGGGTGATGATGAATGTCATCAGTGCTTATGCTCCTCAGGTAGGTTGTGATGTGGAGGAGAAAGAAGAATTCTGGAGAGAGTTAGATGAAGTTGTTTTGCAGGTTCCTAAAGAAGAGAGAGTGGTTATTGGAGCAGATTTAAATGGACATGTTGGTGGAGGGAACAGTGGTGATGAGGAGGTGTTGGGTAGATATGGTGTTAATGTAAGGAATACGGAAGGACAAATGGTGGTAGATTTTGCTAAAAGGATAAAGATGGCTGTAGTTAACACTTACATTAAGATAAAAGAAGAGTACAGATTAACATAAGAGTGGGGGAAGATGCACACAGGTCGACTATATCCTCTAGGAGACAAAACCTGAAATAGGTTAGTGATTGCAAGGTGTTACCAGGGGAGAGTGTAGCTAAACAGCATAGGATGGTGATATGTAGGATGGTTTTGGAGGTGAAGAAGAGGAAGAGAGTGAGAGCGGAACATAAGATCAGGTGGTGGAAGTTAAAGGATGAGGACTGTGGTGTAAAATTCAGGGATGAGGTGAGGCAGGTACTGGGTAATGGTGGTGGTGTTCTGCGAGATGAAGAAAGTAGACAGGTACAAGGAGATGTATCGTAAGGCAAAGAGAGCAGTGGCAGAAGTGGTTAGGAGTTTGATCTGTTGTGGCGACCCCTAAACGGTAATAGCCGAAAGAAGAAGAAGTCTGGAGATCTATCTATTTGTGTGTGTGTGTGTGTGTGTGTGTGTGTGTGTGTGTGTGTGTGTGTGTGTGTGTGTGTGTGTGTGTGTGTGTGTGTGTGTGTGTGTGTGTGTGTGTGTGCGCGCGTGTGCATGTAGATGCTGGATAAGAGCAACTGCCAGATGCAGAAATGCCATGAATGTAAACACAAATACTGTATGTCTTGTCTTTTAATCAAAGGGACAAACGTATTTGTAATTCTGGTTTGGTCAGTCAGATAACAGATACATTAAATGTAAATGTGCCACCATTTTGGTCAATTGTGATTTTCACTTCAATCAAAATTTGTCCACCACATTGTCCACACACACACTAGTGATTACTAGGGGGCTGTGGTGCGCACACACACACACACACACACACACACACACACACACACACTAGTGATTACTAGGGGGCTGTGGTGCACACAGACACGCACACTAGTGATTACTAGGGGGCTTTGGTGCACACACACACACACACACACACACACACACACACTAGTGATTACTAGGGGGCTGTGGTGCACACGTGGTGGGCAGCCCTAGCCCGGTGCCCGGGGAGCAGTTGGGGTTTGGTGCTTTGCTCAAGGGCACCTCAGTCATGGCCTCAGGCCTGGGAATCAAACCCATGACCCTCCGGTCACAAGACCGGTTCTCTAACCAGACCATGACTGCCCACAAGGGGAAGTTAAGTGTGTAATCTTGTGAAACTAGTGAAACATATAACCCTTCTCACTAAGAGCAGAACCCACACAGCTCCTCAGCTCAAACCCAAGATGGTCCACCGAGTCCTGCTGCTTCTAGCCCTGTCACCACTGGCATATCTACTGTCTCCAGTGGATCACCCTACATGTGAGTGTGGACACATTTCATATCAAATTAGGCTAACAACTCTCTCTCTCTTTTTGGACCATTAGTATAACTGACCCTCTTTTAAACTTTCCCTGCCTACCATGTTTGTTACTTGGAAGTTACAATAATATTAATGTTTCAGTTATACATTCAGTAATTGTCATTACATTGACATTGATCGATACATTTTTGCAGATCTCATGAAAGATCGAATTAAGTTAATTGTATTCAACTCCCTTATCAAACATAATGTGACGTACACCACTACAATCGCGATGAGAGGCATTCTGCTTGGAGCTATGAGGAATCTGCAAAATACCAAAACATTTAAGTATGTACTTTAAAATTCAGGTCAAATAATATGCACATAATAAGAATGCAAATTATATGAGCCATAAAATAAAGACATGAATTTTTGACTACAGTACAAGTGATCTGTAAAAGAGTTTTAGCAGTACTGAAAGGCATAGAATTGTCTGCACAGTTTCACTGTAGTGGAGGATCCGAATTATGGCCCGTTCCTCGTGAGCGTGAACGGAGTGGCAGGAAACACAACCCAGCGCACTTACTGGGAGCTTCTCTCACAGCTCGATAACGGCACCATAATAAAACCTGATGTGGGTGAGTACTGATTCAGGACTACATAGAGCCTCTATCAATCCTTACTAGCGCGTAGACATATAGAAATATATATGTCAGAACATACACTGACTTAGGTTTACCGTTTTCAGGTGTTGGATGTTACATTCCCAGACCATGTGATGTGGTTATCTTGAAATTCACCACCTGGTAATACGAAGACAAGACAGTTGTGTCTAGTTATACTAGGCTTGTTCTAATCAAATAGTTAAAAAATGATATAAAGTCAGATAAAAATAATAAATCATGATGATTGAGTCAATTCATTTATCTTCTAAATTACTTAGTATAAGAATCAAATTCTTGTTGTTAGAATGAAATCATTTGGCTAGTCTTGGATGAAGAAAATCACATTGGTTTGCCCTGCCACCCCTAATCTAATGACAAAAATCTATATACCCATGATTTCAAACACTACTCCATGTTGCTGTATAATTTCCCTGGAACTTATGATAACTGGTAGCATCACACATCCTTCTCTCCCTCTCTGCACTACATCCCCCTCTCCACACACCTCTACAGACCTTCCCTCTGATATAAATAAACTACAGCTTCTCACACTACAGCTGACTCTGGTCTCATGATTTGGGCTTGATGAACCTAGTTCAGGGTCAGAGGGTGGAGTCCATCCTAGCAGCCCAGGACACAAGGTAGTAAGTAAACATTCATTTATATAGCACTGCATGAAATGCTACAGAGTACTTCACAAACAGAAAAATTAAGGAATAAAACAATACATTAAAATTCAAAAAATTGTAAAATCACCACCACAACAAGGCATGGAAGAGGGCCAAAGCTCGGAATTAGACATTTTAAGAAAGTTGCTTTAAGAAACATCCTTCTGAATTACTTTTGTTGGTGTGTCACAAACATATTACACACTTCCTCTTCCAAACAGTCCTTTTATAGCTCTTAGATGAACTCTGTTGCATTTCTTTGGAATTTACCAAACTATTAAACTGTAATGTGTGAAATGATGCAAGAACAACCAGCTAATGACGCACAGTTCAGCTCATCCTGTCTAGCATGTATTACTGGTGAAGGAATTAAGATGTATGTCTGCTGCTTATGACATCCAGGTCCAAACTCTCACCTGCATAATTGATCCACTCTAAACACAAAGTCCTCTTGAAGGAAGAAACCTCAAAGTGCAATTGTGCATATTTAGAACATATAATGGTAAAAATGTATAAAATTGACTGCATTTTTATTGTTTTGTTTTCAACTTGCATTTAACTATTTTACAGTATTACAGTATGTAATATGGTATCGCTAATAATTTTCTGAAGAAACAAAAAAAAAGTAAACATTTGTGTAAGTAGTTAAGTACATCTTTACTATTCTGGCCAAGAAACAGACACTCGTGATGTTTGTTTCTATGTATGCTGACAATATAGCACATACATCCTGAGTCGTCCAAGCTCTTGGTTTGCACTTTCATTCTGTCTGGCATTTCCGAAATTGTACACCAAAATGTGCAATCAACTAGCAGTGTTCCCTTCTTCAGTTTTGAGATCATTTCGTCCTTACACAATGTCAGCCTGACTCTGGCGAGAACAACAACGCCACAGCTGGGGAACTTTATGCATCCAACATAGGTCGGGGAGTCCCAAGCGTCCCTGCACAGGTTCACACCTCTTCTGAGGGCCAATGAAATTGCCACAAAACACACACCAAAAATGTGAAATGTCAGGACTTCACTTATTAAAAACTTCTCACAGTACATCTACTCAGAAACGTGTCTGCAGGGAGAATGTCTTAATCGAGAACCGACTACACTGTAGTTTAAACGTTGACGCCCGACTTCACAGATCCGTGGACTTGAGACTCGACTCTGTTCCGCCCGGTCGGCTCCCCGTCGCTCCCCCGTCGGTTCCCCGTCGGCCCGGAGTCGCGGCCGCCATTAACGGATACGACCCGTGTACTGTATTGAACACCAGCGAGACGCGGCTGAGAAGTGGACAGTGTCGCGTCTTTAAAACTTGACTTTCTGCTCCGACTTTTACACTATTTTAATGACCGGTGTTCAGTCAGTCGATCCTCCTGTGCAGACTGGGGGGGAAATATCGATTTTTTTACACTGAATACTTTTACTCGACTTGACTGCTCGCCAGTCGGCTGGCTAACATCTAGTCGGCTAGCGCAGCCGCCGTCCGTGGGTTAGCCGGCTAGCCGTCTCGGTAGCCTGCTGCTAAGTAAAGGGGGGAGGGGTGTTGTTGTTTTGTTTTTTTTACCTTTAACGGTTTAATTAATCTTGTTTTGATTAACACGTTATATATATAAAGCTGGTCGTTTCTCGTATAGCTCGTTAGGATTTATATCACAACTGTTTTTCCCGCGTCTTTCATAGTAGCCAAGTGACTCGGGCTGACGAGTTAAAGAAGAAGAGGCTCGAGAATTGTGAAGAGTTGTCTAGGCTAGCTGGCTAGCTCGGGTGCTAACTCGCTAGCTAGAGGCTAACTGGCTAGCTCGGCGCTAACTCGCTAGTTAAAGGCTAACTCTCTAGTTAGGGGCTAACTGGCTAGCTCGGGGCTAACTGGCTAGCTCGGGGCTAACTGGCTAGCTAGGTGCTAACTCGCTAGCTAGGTGCTAACTCGCTAGCTCGGTGCTAACTCGCTAGCTAGGTGCTAACTCGCTAGCTAGGTGCTAACTCGCTAGCTAGGTGCTAACTCGTTAGCGTCTTGAGGGGGGGGGGGTTGTTTCAAGAGGCGGTGTGCGTGAGTTTATCGTCGCCCCGCCGCAACAGTCGCCCGGACTCCGACCTCTTCCAGTGATATGAAATAATGGCGAGCTCGTCTTCGCCCTGAGGATGAGTTCTTGTTTCGTACCCAACGGGGCCAGCCTGGAGGACTGCCACTCAAACCTGTTTTGCCTGGTAAGAAACCTGAACTACGGGACCCAGTGTTAGCCTAGCGGCTAGCACAGGCTAGCTAGCCAGCAAAACAAGCCTTCGAGGCCCATTGAGCTGTGCGATGTAGAAACAGGTTGATAAAATGTGATTAAAATGTACAAATCACGAAGTTGTCGGTCGGGTAGAGTGTGTTAACGGGGTTCGCCTCACGCTCCGGTGTGTGTATGAGCTGCCCGGCTGCTGTGAGTAGTTACATCGCAGGTAAACAGGCGTTAACAAGTTGGTAAGTTGTTGAAGTAGGCTGAGGGCCTGTGGACGAGGGAGCCCAGAATATGTGTGTTTATAACCTGTTTTAACTGCAGATCCTGATATTAGTGGATTTAGATTCACATTTAGCTCAAGTTGTTGAAGTAGTCTGAGGGCCTGTGGACCAGGGAGCCCAGACTGTGTGTGTTTATAACCTGTTTTAACTGCAGATCCTGATATTAGTGGATTTAGATTCACATTTAGCTCAACAGCTCGCTTTTGAGTAGTTCATAGATGTTGTCAGACTTTTGTGTACGTCAAGAATATTACAATTAACGTTTGACGTTTAAATGTTAAATATTATGTTCATACATTAATATATTAAGTATACATCAGGTTGTATGTTGGTGCTTTCTAACGTTAAATCCACGTCCACGCTAGAGTAACTATATATCATGACTAGACCTCCTCCTGACACCATCTTATCTTGCCATATACATTCGTCTAAAGAGGGAAAAGTCTTAATTTTTATTGTTTGGGGGAGAACAAAGTTTTTCCTTGGAGTAACACGAACCTTTTCCTTGCAGATTGGCTGAGTTACAGTGGGAGGTCATGTTAAAATGTTTTAAAGTGTTTATTATTATCTTAGGTGTTTTTTCAGTGTAATGCTGTTGCACTAAGAGTGGGTAGAAATAGCGTAACTGTCATCTTTCTTTCAATCTCTTCTCCCACACTAATTTGCATCTGAGAAACAAGTTACTTTCATGCTCTTGAAAACTGCATTTTGTTGCATAAACTTGTAAAATATAAGACAGGCATTGATCACTATGGTCAGTCAGGGTAATTTTGAGGGTATTTTGTGCAGCTTAGCAGCATGGCTTAGTTCATTAGTTATTGCATTGTCCTTTCTCTAACACACTCTGTCTCTCTCTCTCTCTCTCTCTCTCTCTCTCTCTCTCTCTCTCTCTCTCTCTCTCTCTCTCTCTCTCTCTCTGACCCCAGGCTGACCTCACAGGTATCAAATGGAGGTGCTTTGTGTGGCAGGGCCCCACATCGTCCCCCGTCCTCTTCCCGGTGACGGAGGAAGACCCCATCTTGTGTAGCTTCAGCCGCTGCCTCAGGGCCGATGTGTTGAGTGTGTGGCAGAGACACCAGACCCCTGGCCGCCGGGAGCTCTGGCTCTTCTGGTGGGGTGATGACCCCAACTTTGCAGATCTCATCCACCCTGAGCTGTCAAGTACGTCTTACCACAGCTCCTCGCCGTCATGGCAACTCACCTGGGGTGGGGGGGGTGTCTGTGTGGCCACCACTGGTAGTTTTACAGAGGTTAATTTGTACAGGGAATCGATCACACATTACAAGACCTGTAAATCAAACTGAATGGTGGCTCTGAGCTCTCCTGTGCTGCCGCTACGAACCCGTGGGTGGGGTTACCTCTGGCTGGCCAGTGGGCTCAGGTTTCAGAGTGCAGCTGATCTGGGTGCAGTGGTGCGGTGGTGAGGATGAGGTGCTCCACGATGAAGGCAGCGGCTCACTCTCCACAGCGCATGTGTGCAGTGGACTCAAAGAGCCAATCAGTCTTTTAGACCTCTGTAATTCTCTGAACTCTTCCACGGCTCATTTCAGTCCTCATCATCCAGTCTTTCCACTGACTGTTGGACGCTTTGCTCACCTGTTGACGCTGGGGGCGTGGCCCACGCAGCCGTGGCAACAGTGAGGGTCGTGTGTGTGCGGGGCCGGGGGGCGTGGCAGCCGTGAGGGGCATGTGTGTGCGGGGCCGGGGGGGCGTGGCTGATGTCTGCTCGTTCTCCCTCGTGCAGGTAACGAGGACGGCCTGTGGGAGAGCGGTCTGAGCTACGAGTGCCGCACGCTGCTCTTCAAAGCCATCCACAACCTGCTGGAGCGTTGCCTGATGTCCCGCCGCTTCCTGCGTCTCGGACGGTGGTTCGTCAGGCCCTACGAGAAGGACGAGAAGCCTGTCAGTAAGAGGTATGTGTCAGTGATGGGATTGCACAGGAGTCCAGCAGTTACTTCTATGAACACACAGACACTGCGTGTGTGTATGTGTGTCCAGCGTAACTCTCCCCCCTGTCTGTCTCCCAGTGAACACCTCTCCTGCTCCTTCACCTTCTTCCTACACGGAGACAGCAATGTGTGTACCAGCGTGGAGATCAACCAGCACCAGCCTGTGTACCTACTGAATGAAGAGCACCTGGCGCTGGCCCAGCACAGCACCGGTCCAGTGCAGGGTAAGACCAGACCCGTGTGGGGGTGAGGGTAACATGACTGTCTGCCCCCTGGGGGATCAGGGTTCAAACCCCATCTGAGCTATAGCAGCAAAAGACACCCAACTCTACACTCCTCACGTGCTTCAAACTGTAAGTCGCTCTGGATAAGAGTGTCTGCCAAATGTGTGAAATGCACTGGCACTGGTGGTATTCATGGAGGGGAAAACCGATTTATTTATTCGAAGGGTTTACGTGATGTGCTTTGGCAAATTTTAGAGAGCTCAAGGTACAAATGAGGCTCTTGGACAGATCGCTGCAGCTTTTCCAGTTCTGGCGCTGTTCAGACTCCAGGCTTTGCTAGCAGGACGTTAGATCTGCTGCTTTAGGTGGACTAGCAGAGCGCCGTGGTAACCTGGCAGCTGACGAACGTCCTCGCGGTGCCACTGTGTAAATCCCGCCGGGAGACGTAAGGACTCATCACTTTGAACACTCTGCGTTAAGATGATTGCGTGCTGTGGTGCGTTTGCGTGATGGGGGAGGAGCCACGCTGTGCTGGTTGCTGTCAGAACACTGTGCTGGTCTGGGCCCGATGTCTCTACTGATCGATTCTTCGAATTCAAGCTCCAGCACATTAGCTCTCGGTGATGTCATTTCCTGGGCCCTGTGCGATTAGCCGGGAGCCTGCAGTGTATGTCGGGTAGCGGGGGTTTCGTCTTGGAGCCCGTCTGAAACGAGGTTAATTCAGAAGGTCGTCAGCACTGCTGTTTGTTCAAAGAAAGGTCACAGAAACTGAAACGCCGCGATCTTGATGCAGGCGTGGTAGGCAGTGCTGGCGTCTGAGCAGACGGGTACAGTGCAGCGCTGCCCATTAGCCTCACCGGGTCCTGGAGCCGTCCGTCAGCTGCACTGTGAGCCTTCTGGGAGTCTCCAGCCTAGCGTGCTTCTTTACCTCAGCACACGCCCACTCAGGCGCTGGTGAGCTGTTCTCCAGACAGCTGGGTCACCGCGCTGTTTCTCCCGCTGCTGCCGTCTGGACCAGCCCAACAGCCCCCAGTCCGACTCCTTTCACAAGTGTTTTTCTTGCCGCGTTACCCATCCTGTATTTCTACATGTATATCGTTCCTGGCGTGCGGGTTAATCCCAGCTCTGTGTTCTGAACTGTTGTAATGTTACGTATGCATTATATATAATCCGTGTTCAACAGGCCTTTAAGGCCTTAAGGCAGTGGTTCCCAAAGTGGGGGGCGCGCCCCCTAGGTGGGGCGCGGAGCTTGAAAGTAAAACGTGCACATGTGTCAATATTAGGGATGCACCGATTCCGATATTAATATCTGAAAAAAATCTAGATCGGGTATCGGGGACAATGTGACCGATCCATAAAAACAGATCTATGCTTGTATTGCTTGCTTTTCGAAAGTTAGTTCAACCTTAATACTCGCGCTGGTGCTATTCCACTTAATCCGTTTATTTGCTGGTTGACCAAAATAAACCTGGGCTCCAGCAATACTTCACTGTTCATACATGAACTGGTGAGTTGTCCAAAGCTCATTTAATGCGTTACTTACAGAAATAAAATAAAGAGCAGTGGTCTGAGGTCTACGGCAGAAAGCTAAAAAAACAACAATATTCCATACGCGCGCTCAACTCTCATCTACTAAAGGGGGGCACGGCAGAAAAAGTTTGGGAACCACTGCCTTAAGGTGTCTGAAGGCAAACGTGAAGTTCACAGAAGTTCACAGAAGCACTTTAATCTTGGCGTGGATGTTTGAATACGCCGATGATGATGTGTGTTTACAGTGATTCTCAGCCCTTATGGTTTGAGCGGCACTCTGACGGGTCAGACCTTCAAGCTCTCTGCCCCTTCAACTCAGAAGCTAATAGATGAATGGAAGCTGTTCTACCCCATCAGCCTGAGCACCAAGCCAGCGGCCCAGGGAGACGACCTGGACTGGGAAGACCATTCCTTGGCCGCCGTGGAGGTTCTTGTTGGTATGACAGCCTGCCGAAAATAAAACTATCTCGGTTATCATATTGTTTAGATATTAGATAATTACTCTAATTAGATAGACATTGTTTACTGTTGTAAGCAGAGTGCAAAAGTGTGTGTGTGTGTGTGTGTGTGTCAGCTGGCGTGAGGATGGTGTACCCGGCCTGCTTGGTCCTGGTGGCCCAGTCAGACCTGCCGGTGAGCGTGTCTGCAGTGACCCCTGCTGGTGGGATGGGGGCGTGCCCCGCAGGCCAAGCCAGTCACGCAGTGCACAGAGAGCCTGCCATCTCCTCTGTCTCCCTGACTCCGCCCACATCGCCGGAGGAGGTCCAGAAAGGTACCTCCCCGCTCCACAACCCAGCTCGTGTTGTCATGACTACAGTGCGGTAAAGCTTGGCTAACTGTGTTCTCCCCCGTAGCCGCTCATCCTGCCCCGCGGTGGACCAAACCCTCGACCTCGCCCGATGGCTACGTCAGCTGTTTCAGTCGCCACAGAGACAAGGTCCCGCGACAGCTGGCCAGGCGGTTGGTGGAGACGGTGTGGCAGGAGTGCAGCGTGAACAGGACTCACAAGTGTGTATCTCCACCTCACCACTTCACCATCACTCACTCACCACTTCACTCACCACTTCACCGTCACCCACCACTTCACCGTCACCCACCACTTCACCATCGCCCGCTCACCACTTCACTCACCACTTCACTCACCACTTCACCGTCACCCACCACTTCACCATCACTCACCACTTCACCCACCACTTCACCAGCACTCACTCACCACTTCACCGTCACTCACTCACCACTTCACCAGCACTCACCACTTCACCCACCACTTCACCATCACTCACCACTTCACCCACCACTTCACCAGCACTCACTCACCACTTCACCGTCACTCACTCACCACTTCACCGTCACTCACTCACCACTTCACCAGCACTCACTCACCACTTCACCAGCACTCACTCACCACTTCACCATCGCCCACCACTTCACCATCACTCACTCACCACTTCACCAGCACTCACTCACCACTTCACCATCGCTCACCACTTCACTCACCACTTCACTCACCACTTTCACCATCGCCCACCACTTTCACCATCGCCCACCACTTTCACCATCGCCCACCACTTTCACCATCGCCCACCACTTTCACCATCGCCCACCACTTTCACCATCGCCCACCACTTCACCGTCACCCACCACTTCACCGTCACCCACCACTTCACCATCGCCCGCTCACCACTTCACTCACCACTTCACTCACCACTTCACCATCACTCACCACTTCACCCACCACTTCACCAGCACTCACTCACCACTTCACCGTCACTCACTCACCACTTCACCAGCACTCACTCACCACTTCACCATCGCCCACCACTTCACCATCACTCACTCACCACTTCACCAGCACTCACTCACCACTTCACCATCGCCCACCACTTCACCATCACTCACTCACCACTTCACCAGCACTCACTCACCACTTTCACCATCGCCCACCACTTTCACCATCGCCCACCACTTTCACCATCGCCCACCACTTTCACCATCGCCCACCACTTTCACCATCGCCCACCACTTTCACCATCGCCCACCACTTCACCGTCACCCACCACTTCACCGTCACCCACCACTTCACCATCGCCCGCTCACCACTTCACTCACCACTTCACTCACCACTTCACCGTCACCCACCACTTCACCATCACTCACCACTTCACCCACCACTTCACCAGCACTCACTCACCACTTCACCGTCACTCACTCACCACTTCACCAGCACTCACCACTTCACCCACCACTTCACCATCACTCACCACTTCACCCACCACTTCACCAGCACTCACTCACCACTTCACCGTCACTCACTCACCACTTCACCAGCACTCACTCACCACTTCACCAGCACTCACTCACCACTTCACCAGCACTCACTCACCACTTCACCATCGCCCACCACTTCACCATCACTCACTCACCACTTCACCAGCACTCACTCACCACTTCACCATCGCTCACCACTTCACTCACCACTTCACTCACCACTTTCACCATCGCCCACCACTTTCACCATCGCCCACCACTTTCACCATCGCCCACCACTTTCACCATCGCCCACCACTTTCACCATCGCCCACCACTTCACCGTCACCCACCACTTCACCGTCACCCACCACTTCACCATCGCCCGCTCACCACTTCACTCACCACTTCACTCACCACTTCACCATCACTCACCACTTCACCCACCACTTCACCAGCACTCACTCACCACTTCACCGTCACTCACTCACCACTTCACCAGCACTCACTCACCACTTCACCATCGCCCACCACTTCACCATCACTCACTCACCACTTCACCAGCACTCACTCACCACTTCACCATCGCTCACCACTTCACTCACCACTTCACTCACCACTTCACCATCGCTCACCACTTCACTCACCACTTTCACCATCGCCCACCACTTTCACCATCGCCCACCACTTTCACCATCGCCCACCACTTTCACCGTCGCCCACCACTTTCACCGTCGCCCACCACTTTCACCGTCGCCCACCACTTTCACCGTCGCCCACCACTTTCACCGTCGCCCACCACTTTCACCGTCGCCCACCACTTTCACCGTCGCCCACCACTTTCACCGTCGCCCACCACTTTCACCGTCGCCCACCACTTTCACCGTCGCCCACCACTTCACCGTCACCCACCACTTCACCATCGCCCGCTCACCACTTCACTCACCACTTCACTCACCACTTCACCATCACTCACCACTTCACCCACCACTTCACCAGCACTCACTCACCACTTCACCGTCACTCACTCACCACTTCACCGTCACTCACTCACCACTTCACCGTCACTCACTCACCACTTCACCAGCACTCACTCACCACTTCACCATCGCCCACCACTTCACCATCACTCACTCACCACTTCACCAGCACTCACTCACCACTTCACCATCGCTCACCACTTCACTCACCACTTCACTCACCACTTCACCATCGCTCACCACTTCACTCACCACTTCACTCACCACTTTCACCATCGCCCACCACTTTCACCATCGCCCACCACTTTCACCATCGCCCACCACTTTACCATCGCCCACCACTTCACCATCGCCCACCACTTCACCATCGCCCACCACTTCACCATCGCCCACCACTTCACCATCAATCACTCACCACTTCACCATCACTCACCACTTCACCATCACTCACCACTTCACCATCGCTCACCACTTCACTCACCACTTCACCACGGCCCTGGTGTGAGCAGCTGTGTGTCTCTTGATTGCAGGAGGAAGTTCTCAGCTGTGACCAGCGGTGTGTGTGAGGACGAGACAAAGCAAGTTTGTGTTTTGTGGGACTTTGTGGAGCCCCATCAGAGGACACACTGCAACTGCTTAAGGTACTTCAGCGTCGACACGTCCTGCTTCTCCTGCGTCCACCCGTCCCGCACCCACCCGTCCCGCTGCGTGTGGTTCGTTATGAGTTGTTGTGAGTGCTCTAATGTAGAAACCACATTTGCAGGCACAAAAGTGTGAAGCAGCGTTGGAGCGGCGTGGCGGGACTCCCCCCCCCCTCCGCCCTCCAGGTACAAGGCGGCCGAGAAGCTGGAGAAGACGGAGAAGCAGCAGAAGAGACCCGCCACGCCCTTTCACCACCGCAGCCCCGCCCAGGACCTGAGGGTGGAGCCGGACGAGGGCCACTACCCCAGCCTCCACCCTGCTCACGTCCCTGGGAGCAAAGGTCACGCGGCGCCCGGCGACGCCTCCCCACAGCCTCCGCCTCTGAGCCCACATCTCTGCGAGCGGGAGGAGGAGGAGGAGACCACGGGTCAGATGAAGCGCTCCTCCACGCCCCTCCACCAGCAGTTCTACCCGCCCCCCACAGAGCCCTGTCTCTTACCTCAGAAGAACCTGGACCACTCCGCCCTCCAGGCCACGCCCACCGAGTACCCCGCCGCTTACCCAGAATCCCTAGAGCCCACCGTGTACGTGGGATCCGCCATCAGCCCCAGTGAGGGTGAGGCGTCCAACCCGTGGACGTTCTTCAGGGTACCCGGCAGGAGAAACACGGACCTGCGTCCACCCCGCCTCCCTGTGGACAAACTCAGTACTGCGGCCCGGGACGCCTTCACTTCAGCCACAGAGTAAACACACCTGATTCACTCTTCTACACACACACTTCAGCCACAGAGTAAACACACCTGATTCACTCTTCTACACACACACTTCAGCCACAGAGTAAACACACCTGATTCACTCTTCTACACACACACTTCAGCCACAGAGAAAACACACCTGATTCACTCTTCTACACACACACTTCAGCCACAGAGAAAACACACCTGATTCACTCTTCTACACACACACTTCAGCCACAGAGAAAACACACCTGATTCACTCTTCTACACACACACTTCAGCCACAGAGTAAACACACCTGATTCACTCTTCTACACACACTTCAGGCACAGAGAAAACACACCTGATTCCCTCTTCTACACACACACTTTAGCCACAGAGTAAACACACCTGATTCACTCTTCTACACACACACTTCAGCCACAGAGTAAACACACCTGATTCACTCTTCTACACACACTTCAGCCACAGAGTAAACACACCTGATTCACTCTTCTACACACACACTTCAGCCACAGAGAAAACACACCTGATTCACTCTTCTACACACACACTTCAGCCACAGAGTAAACACACCTGATTCACTCTTCTACACACACTTCAGCCACAGAGTAAACACACCTGATTCACTCTTCTACACACACTTCAGCCACGCCACAGACTTCAGCCACAGAGAAAACACACCTGATTCACTCTTCTACACACACACTTCAGCCACAGAGTAAACACACCTGATTCACTCTTCTACACACACTTCAGCCACGCCACAGAGAAAACACACCTGATTCACTCTTCTACACACACACTTCAGCCACAGAGTAAACACACCTGATTCACTCTTCTACACACACTTCAGCCACAGAGAAAACACACCTGATTCACTCTTCTACACACACACTTCAGCCACAGAGAAAACACACCTGATTCACTCTTCTACACACACACTTCAGCCACAGAGAAAACACACCTGATTCACTCTTCTACACACACACTTCAGCCACAGAGTAAACACACCTGATTCACTCTTCTACACACACTTCAGGCACAGAGAAAACACACCTGATTCACTCTTCTACACACACACTTTAGCCACAGAGTAAACACACCTGATTCACTCTTCTACACACACACTTCAGCCACAGAGTAAACACACCTGATTCACTCTTCTACACACACTTCAGCCACAGAGTAAACACACCTGATTCACTCTTCTACACACACACTTCAGCCACAGAGTAAACACACCTGATTCACTCTTCTACACACACACTTCAGCCACAGAGAAAACACACCTGATTCACTCTTCTACACACACACTTCAGCCACAGAGTAAACACACCTGATTCACTCTTCTACACACACTTCAGCCACAGAGTAAACACACCTGATTCACTCTTCTACACACACTTCAGCCACGCCACAGACTTCAGCCACAGAGAAAACACACCTGATTCACTCTTCTACACACACACTTCAGCCACAGAGTAAACACACCTGATTCACTCTTCTACACACACTTCAGCCACGCCACAGAGAAAACACACCTGATTCACTCTTCTACACACACACTTCAGCCACAGAGTAAACACACCTGATTCACTCTTCTACACACACTTCAGCCACAGAGTAAACACACCTGATTCACTCTTCTACACACACACTTCAGCCACAGAGTAAACACACCTGATTCACTCTTCTACACACACACTTCAGCCACAGAGTAAACACACCTGATTCACTCTTCTACACACACACTTCAGCCACAGAGTAAACACACCTGATTCACTCTTCTACACACACACTTCAGCCACAGAGTAAACACACCTGATTCACTCTTCTACACACACTTCAGCCACAGAGTAAACACACCTGATTCACTCTTCTACACACACTTCAGCCACGCCACAGACTTCAGCCACAGAGAAAACACACCTGATTCACTCTTCTACACACACACTTCAGCCACAGAGTAAACACACCTGATTCACTCTTCTACACACACTTCAGCCACGCCACAGAGAAAACACACCTGATTCACTCTTCTACACACACACTTCAGCCACAGAGAAAACACACCTGATTCACTCTTCTACACACACTTCAGCCACAGAGTAAACACACCTGATTCACTCTTCTACACACACTTCAGCCACAGAGTAAACACACCTGATTCACTCTTCTACACACACACTTCAGCCACAGAGTAAACACACCTGATTCACTCTTCTACACACACACTTCAGCCACAGAGTAAACACACCTGATTCACTCTTCTACACACACACTTCAGCCACAGAGTAAACACACCTGATTCACTCTTCTACACACACTTCCCATTCAGACATCTCGTCGTAACACATTATATCAGCAGATTAATGAAACTCTGCACCAAAGTTCTCTGAAATTTTGTGTTTTCCAGGACGATGTCATCCACCTCGATGCGTCTGAAGGTGTCGGAGGAAAGGGAGAAGATGTACCTTCAGAAGAAAAACAGCCTCCCCGTAGCTGTGGGCGAGGGGAATCAGGAGTTGCACAGGGACCCTTACGCCTTTGTCGAGGGGGATGAGGAGTTCTCCTTCAAAGACAAGAGACCAGGATCAGAGTCTGGCAAAAGAAAGATGGTCAGTGATCTGCCAACGGCTTCTGCTAGCTGCTCGCTGCAGTTCAATAACGTACGTGTTCGGTCTCCACGTTCAGTGCGAGCCAGTGTCTCGGTGAGTAGACCACTACGAACAGATTGAAGAACGGCGCTAGTCTTCTACGCTCCTGATAGACGTCCTCCTGATGGACGTCCTCCGCCACTCATGTCAAGCTGCTATGTAACATGCCAAAACAACGAGCTTTTTCTAACAAAATGTCGTATAAAATTGTGATCTGTGTACTGTAAGGGTTCCTATGGATCCTTCAGATGTTTTTAAATAGTTTCAAATGTAAGGTCGTAAAATTGCAGTAGCACATACTTTCAGTTTGTGTGATCTCGCGTTTGTTTTCCAAATGACTGTTGGTAGAGGACAAAGTGAAGACAGCAAAATCTAAAACAGAAAATGTGTCCAAAATAGTGTTTGTTTGAGTATGAAGTACAAATTTGCTACAGTGTGTAATGGGACTCTTGATTTTCACAAGACGCACATGTGTATTTGTAGTGCGTGTGGTTATTGCATATAACTCTGAAAACAGTGTCTGGCACTGTGGTTGATGGTGTGTCTGTTCTTTCAGAGGGATGATGGGAGTCCTTCCTCCGCTGATGGTGAGTACCTCGGTTTCAGGAGTGTTGTTTGTCCTGATGGCCCTGCTAGGTCTTTGCGAGCTTTTGCCACTTGTCAGATTTCGCTGTTTTCCTCCATAGATGCCCATGAGTCGGCCGGAGGTAAACCTCTTCTCTCTACCAGTCTCATTCACGAGACGGACCTGGTCGTGTCCTTCAACGACCTGGACAACCTGTTCAACTCTGACGAGGATGAGCTCACAGTAAGTACGCTGCTATTGGACGGCGGTTTCCTAGCAGGAGACTTTGAAGGCTCACGGTTGAAATACATTTTTTAAGTATGCTGTTGAAGTTCACTGGTGATCAGTAGGACTCTTTCACAAGGGTCGGCAGTGTTCGGTTCTGCTCAGAGCTTCTGCCTGTCTGGCTAAACCTCATCCCCACCTCCGCTGACACTCATCACTGCTCGGGTTGCTTTTGTGTGGTTTTTGCCCACCCCCTCCCCCTGTTAACACGCAACAGGGCAGGAGTGTGTGTTGAGCTGCTAGTGTGTGTTGGTTTGTTCCGGTTCTGTATGTCCTCACACGTCTGAGGTCTCCAGAGCTTCTCCAGGCAGACGTGCGGATGGTCTCTGATCTTCTCCCTCCCAACAGCCTGGAGTTAGAAGAGCAGGAGCGGAGGAGAAATGTGCTGGCGTGGAGCCCAAAGCAACCGTCGCTGACAACCTCTCTTGTATAAGTATGTCGGCTTTGCACAGTCTTGAAAACATTCAGGTCCACTAGCTCAAAGTTGACAGTTTCTCTGGAAATATTGCCACAGTTGTGTAAAAGACTGTAAAAGCCTGACTGTAAAAGCCTGAAGCGTGTGTTTGCGTGTGGAACTGCGTCCCTCTCTTCCGTTGAGTAAACGCGTTGGCGTGTGCGCGTGTGTGTGTGTGTGTGTGTGTCCAGGCTCTGCCGACCTCCACCTGATGTTCCCCACCCCACCCTCCCCGGAGCAGCACATCATGGGCTTCTCCCCCATGAACATGGGCAGCAGGGACTGCGGCTCCGTGGACGCCAGCACCAGCTTCGTCCCGCACGACGGGGCTCAGGGCGCCACCTTCAGGCCGGAGGTGGACGAGAGTCTCTGTAGCCCCCGGCCCTCTGAAGTCAAGGTGAGATGAACATTAATATCTCATTATTTGGACTTCCTGGTTCTCCGCTGGGCAGGACCCGACTTGTATCACAGCGTGTGTGGCTCTGGCGCTGAGTTCTGTGTACCTGGTGTTGGCAGGACTTCTCCTTCGTGTTCAGGCCCGAGTGGAGCCAGGCGTTCGTGGGCTGCTCCCGCTACGCTCCGCTGAAGACACTGCCCAGCCAGTGCCTGCTGCCCCTCAGGCTGCCCCACGAGTGTGTGTACAGACCCGGCTGGACGGCAGGCAAGCTGGACGCCCTGCGGCCCGCACCGGCCCCGCCCTTCCTCAGCAAGGACTGGTACGTTCTGGAGAACCTCCCCCACCACATAGTCCCTTCTGTTCTACAAGAAGTCGTGGGCGCTGTGAGCAGCACAGAGCTCAGTTCCTAGCTCATAACTGCTTATTAGCCATTTTAAATTGATAAACTGTTTAAAATTAATAACTTAATCATTTATTTATAAATTATGCTTTTGTAAATCTTGAGATTAATAACATTCATATATATATATATAAAATCTCCAAACTGGCTTAAAGGGGTAGAAGGTGCTCAGTACACACACACACACACACACACACACACACACACACACCCTCACACTCCCACACCAAGGTTATAATAGTTTTGGATTTTTCATTATAGTTGAGTTTTTATTTAATTGTGACTTTTTTTCCCAATTCAGTTTTAATTCGTTTTTAGAGCATGTTTGCTAGTTTTTATTTGTTTTAATTTAGTTTTCATTAGTTGTAGTATTAGTTTTAGTTTTTTTATACTTTGGGTTATTTGTCAGGTGCTGGACTCAAAAAGTTCAAAGTAAATATTGTGTAATAAAAACAAAATATACCATTTAAAAAAATGCATTCAATTACTGTTGAACAACCAACAGTCCACAAGATAGAAGCCTTAAGTGCAAAATGTGTAATATTGCTGCTGAAAATTGCCAGACTAGGACAGACACGAACATAAAAACGTAACCCTATTTTGGTTTGTGTGAAAAGCTAAACTTTTTGAAGGCAATCGAGTCACACAGTCGTGATGACATCCAGTCCCAACACATTAACTAGTGCATCCACCCGCTTGTGGTTTTCCTGCACATTAACTAACCAGCAACTAATTGATCACTGGTTTGATCAAAGGTCAGTGGCAAGCAGGAGCTCTAAACAAGACGTGACGGACCATGAGGTGTCGTACGCTTCTGCCAGCTAATACAAAACTTCTAGTGAAAAAAATCGATTTCACATCAGTCCACAAGACTGATTGACAAACACAAAAACGAAGGATATCCTATCTATAATTTCAGAATGTTTTAGTTAGTTTTCTAAACATGTAATATAGTTAAGTTAGTTATCGTTTTTTTCTTTTAATTACCGTTAATTATTTCAGTTAATGAAAATGTTTTTCGTTTTTCTGTTAACGATTCTAACCTTGCCCCACACACATCTACTGTGCACACCCCCACACTAGGGGTGTCAAGATTCTCTAAATCCTCGATTCGATTGTATAAGTTTTTAGGGTTGTATAAGTTTTTAGATTTTAGGGTCTCGATTCGATTCTCGGAGAGGCCTATGCCAGTTTTAGATTAGTCTATGGTCAGTCATTGGTTTGATTAATCAAATTTACAATATCTTATTTCAAAAGGTGGGTTTGATATAAGTGATACAAGTGATCTGTAATACACCACATTAGGCACTAATGGTCAAATTTAAATAATTAAATTAGGATAAATGTAACAATCTTGTTCTCTTTTTGGTAGCAGCAATGTGCACTATTAAAACAGCAATGTGCAACATAAAATAATAAAAAAAAATACAGGAACAGTCATGTACAAAATGATAGAACAAATAGAGCCTTAACAATCTAAACTCTATCCTACAAAATTTCTTAAAAAAACAATTTCTTTAGTGTCTTCATACATGGAGAGCAATACTTTAGTTGTAAGGTGCGACCTTATACTTTTGCAAAGGCATTTATACTTGCCGCGTCACATTCTATGCAGTGTTCTCCGTAACGATATATGGTAGTATAAACACCCCTCAAAAACAGGGGAAGGAACATTTACCTGACGAATTTTAATGTTGCTTTGTGTTTCAGATTTGAAAAGTGCTGGAATTTAGGCTAAAGTACTTGAAAATGCTTGAAATTGTGACTACTTCGTTTCACAACAAATATCTGTCTAACTGAACAGTTCTCTTGTATTACGTTAACAAATACGAGCATCTTGTAATTCCAGGACGAAACATGAGAGAACGTGAAGATGTTAAGATTGGGCGTTTTGAAAATAAACCATTAAATAATGTGATAAAAAAGCGCATTATTTCGAATAATATATATATATATATGTATATGAATATATGTATAAACATTTAAGTTAATTAAGTTTAACGTGCTGGGAATTATTGAAATGGACCTTGAAAGTGACATACTTTAGTGTTTTAATTCCACCTTGTAAAGGTGTATGAGCCCAGCAAACATGACTTGCTTCATTGCGCTGAAGAGGGGTGCGCGCGAAGTTACAAAATTCGAGAGGTGCACGACCTCGCGAATCGCCAGCGCGCGAGGCCCTCATGCATGGGCGGAGCCACCGTGATTACGTCATTTTTGGCGCGCGGACCCTCACGACACTCACGATGCGTCAAATATAAACCAGGCTTTACTTTGCGTAGTGTGTGTGCTTGCGTAGCTTAGAGGGAGGGATCGTCGATCCTCTTTTTGACTTGGAGGCTCTAGATCGTGACATAATTTCGATCGATTTCGATTAAATATTGAAATCGTGACACCCCTACCCCACACACACCCTCACACCCACCGCACACCATCACCAGACGTATAGTGTTTCCTGCATGCGAAGCGCTGCTGTGGGTTCATGAGCAGCAGCTGTGACTGTTTGTTTCCGTTTCTCCGCAGCAACATCCCCAGCGTGGGCAGCGTAGTGGACCAAGACTACAACCAGGCCTACACGCCCTACCAGTCCAACAGCGCCCCGCCCAGCAACAGTGCCCCGCCCAGCAACAGCGGAGCGGGCGTCCTGCCCTCTCCGGCCACGCCCCGCTTCTCCGCCCCCACGCCACGCACACCCCGTACCCCACGCACGCCCCGGGGCCCGGCCAGCGTCCAGGGCTCGCTGAAGTACGAGAGCTCGGACCTGTACTCTCCCGCCTCCACCGCCTCCACCTGCCGGCCGCTGGGCTCGGTGGGGCCGGGCACGGCGCCCAGCGTCCCGGAGGCCCACAGCCTGTACGTCACGCTCATCCTGTCCGACTCCACCATGAACCTGTTCAAGGACTGCAACTTCGACAGCTGCTGCATCTGCGTGTGCAACATGAACATCAAGGGCGCCGACGTGGGCGTGTACGTCGCCGACCCCGCCCTGGACCCGCCGGGCTCCGCCCCCGACCCCTGCTCCTGCGGCTTCAGCGCCGTCGTCAACCGCCGCTACGGCAACGGCTCCGGCCTCTTCCTGGAGGACGAGCTGGACATCGTGGGGCGGGGCTCGGACGCCGGCCGCGAGGCGGAGAAGCACTTCGAGGCTCTTCGCCACGCCTCCTCCCCGCCCACTGTGGGCGGGGCCAGGGAGGGCCTCCCCGACCAGCTGCTCCTCCTGCTGCAGGAACAGAGCGCCAACCCCTTCACGCCCCTGAGCGGGGCGGAGCCGGCCGGCACGTGGCCACGCCCCCCCCGGCGCCTGGAGGAGCGAGACCACTACAGCGACTGCTACGTAGCTCTGGAACACGGACGACAGTTCATGGACAACATGTCTGGGGGGAAGGTGGACGAGACGCTGGTGAAGAACTCCTGCCTGCATCCCTGGGCCAAACGCAGTGGTGAGTCCCCCGCAGGACTGCAGATGCACGTGCACCAGGACACTGGAGGACATTTGGGATCTGCATCAGGCAGACTGTGTAGCTCATAAATTGTGTTGTGTGGGGTTTATTGTTTGTTTTTGTTTTTTATTAAGCTCAGTTTGTTGGTTAAATATACCCCCCCCCTCTCTCTCTCTCTCTCTCTCTCTCTCTCTCTCTCTCTCTCTCTCTCTCTCTCTCTCTCTGTGTCTCTCCCTTTCTGTCTCTCTCTCTCCCTTTCTGTCTCTCTCTCTCTCTCCCTTTCTGTCTCTCTCTCTCTCTCCCTTTCTGTCTCTCTCTCTCTCTCCCTTTCTGTCATTCTCTCTCTCTCTCTGTCTCTGTCTCTCTCTCTCTCTCTCTCTCTCTCTGTCTCTCTGTCTCTCTCTGTCTCTCTCTCTCTCTCTCTCTCTCTCTCTCTCTCTCTCTCTCTCTCTCAGCGGTGGACGTGAGTTCGTTGTTCTCCCAGGATGTGTTGAGGATGCTCCTGTCTCTTCAGCCCGTGCTGCAGGACGCTGTGCAGAAAAAGCGCTCCGTGCGTTCCTGGGGCGTCCAGGGTCCTCTCACCTGGCAGCAGTTCCACAAGATGGCCGGGAGAGGCTCCTACGGTACGCCTGGAGAACCCGGCGAGATGCCCGTGTGGCTCAGGCAGGTGGGCGTGGTCTCCCGGGCGTGGAGGTGTAACCTGCCTTCTCCTGCGTCTCTCACAGGCACGGACGAGTCTCCGGAGCCCCTGCCCATCCCGGCATTCCTGGTGGGGTACGAGTGCGACCTGGTGCTGCTGTCCCCCTACGGCCTGCCCTACTGGGAGAAGCTGCTTCTCCACCCCTTCGGCCCCCAGAGGGACGTCGGTTACGTGGTCGTGTGTCCCGACAACGACACCCTGCTCGGCGGCGCCCGGACCTTCTTCAGGGACCTGACGGCCACGTACGAGGTAGGTGCAGACCGGGCTGTGTGGGCCGTGTCCTGTCCCCGCCCCACACGGCGTGTGCTGTAACGGGGGGCGTCGTGGTCCGGTATCTTCCGCAGGCATGCCGGCTCGGACGGCACAGACCCATCTGCGGGGATCACGCCGACGGCATCGTGAGCGTGGGTGACGCTCGGCCCCCGCCCCCCCGCCCAGCTCCCCCTCACCGACTGGTTCCTCAGGACGAGTAAGGCCAGCAGCGAGTCCTTGGCCAAACTGCGGCTCTACGCTCAGACGTGTCTCCATGACCTGGGTACGACGTCCTGAATCCACACGCAGGTTATGAACCTGTAGGGTTAGACATGCAGCGGTGGGTCTTCAGCTGATAATCTGGGTCTCCTCCTCTTCAGGGCCGTACCTGGCAGCTCAGTCCCTGGACAGCTCGCTGCTCACCCAGCGGAACCCTTCCTCGTCCTCGTCCTCATCCTCCACGCAGCCGCCGACCTCCAGCACCCCCTCCACCTCCAGCGTCACCTCCACCACCCCCACCCCAGCCTCCACCTCTAACCCTCAGGGCGTGGCAGCCGCCCAGCCCGCCTCACTGCCCTCCTTTGGTTCCTCGGGCATGCAGGGTTCTCAGCAGGCTGCGTCTCAGGGTCCAGGCGGCGTGGGGGAGTCTGCCTCCGCCCCGCCCCACCCGGAGCCCCCGGAGAGGTACCTCGCCCTCCGCACGGCTCCGCTCACAACCGCTTTGCGCCCCGACCCCTCTCTGACCCGGCTGTTGTCCCGTTACAGCACCATGGAGAGGGAGAAGGTGGGTGTGCCGACGGACGGAGACTCGCACCCCCCCAGCTGCCCCCCCGCCATCGTGGTCTACCTGCTCGACCCCTTCAGCTATGAGCAGGGCGGGGGCTCCAGCATGTGGTCGCTGGCTCTTCTCTGCTGCTACCTGGACATGCTGCAGGCCCTCCCTCCACCAATCAGGAGCGCCGTGTCCGTCCAGGTGAGCCGCAGGCCACGCCCCCGCCGCCTCCACTGTCTTGTTTTTACCTCGTGTGTACTGACGGGTTTTCTCCCGGCGCCTCCTTGCAGGTCGTGCCGTGCCAGTACCTGCTCCAGCCGGTGCGGGGGGAGGAGCACCACGCCTACGCCCAGAACCTCAAATCTCTGGCCTTCTCGGTCTACGCCCAGTGCCGTCGGTCTGCCCCCACCTCCACCAACGTGAAGGCGCTGACGGGCTTCGGGCCCGGGCTCGCCATCGACGCCGCGCTGCAGACCTGTGCGGTACGCTCGCCCCCCCCCCCCACCAGCTCGGCCCACCTGCGCAGGTGTGCTCACGCCTGGTTATAATCGACCTTTGACCTTGCAGAGGTGGGAGAGCGGGCGGCTGTATGCGCCGGCGTTCGTCCTGGCGCCGGTGAAGGACAAGCAGACGGAGCTGGGCGAGACCTTCGGGGAGACGGCGCAGAAGTTCAACGTGCTCTTCGTGGCCTACTGCCTCTCACACGACCAGCGCTGGCTGCTGGCCAGCTGCACCGACCAGCACGGCGAGCTGCTGGAGACGTGCGTCATCAGCGTGGACGTGCCCAACCGGTGTGTGTGTGTGTGTGTGTGTGTGTGTGTGTGTGTGTGTGTGTGTGTGTGTGTGTGTGTGTGTGTGTGTGTGTGTGTGCGTGTGTGTGCGTGCGTGCGTGCGTGTGCTGCTGGGATGTGGGGGGCGGAGCCTGTTCTGGTGTGTGTGTTTGTGTGTATATGTGTTTGTGTGTATATGTGTTTGTGTGTATGTGTGTGTGTGTGTGTGTGTATATGTGTGTACTGCTGGGGCATGGGGGCCGGAGCCTGTTCTGGGGTGCGCGCGTGTGTTTGTGTGTGTGTGTATATATGTGTGTGTGTGTATATATGTGTGTGTGTGTGTGTGTGTGTGTGCGCGCTGCTGGGGCGTGGGGGGTGGAGCCTGTTCTGGGATGTGTTTGTGTGTGAAACTGAAGGCCTGACGTTGTTCCCACAGGGCCCGGAGGAAGAAAGGCTCGGCCCGGCGGCTGGGCCTGCAGAAGCTGTGGGAGTGGTGTATGGGTCTGGTTCAGCTCACCTCGCTGCCGTGGAGGGTCGTGATTGGACGGCTCGGCCGCTTGGGTCACGGGGAGTTACGAGGTGGGCGTGGTCTGCACCGTTGGAGTCCCGGGTCACGCGGCCTCGTCGGTCACGCTTCATTTGCTCTTACCTGCTTCTGCCCAATCAGATTGGAGTATCCTGCTGAGTAGGCGGAACCTGCAGTCCCTGAGCTGGCGTCTGAAGGAGGTGTGTAGAATGTGTGGCATCTCCACCACAGACAGTCCCAGCATCCTCAGCGCCTGTCTGGTCGCCATAGAGCCTCAGGCCTCCTTTGTCATCATGCCAGGTAGAGTACGTCCACAGAACTGACATTAAATAACAATTCATGTCCCAACATTCAAGATTTTGACCGTCTGTCTCTGTGTGTGTCCGTCTGTCTCTGTGTGTGTCCGTCTGTCTCTGTGTGGGTGTGTAGACTCTGTGTCCACCGGCTCTGTGTTTGGCCGCAGTACTACACTCAACATGCAGACGTCCCAGCTGAACACCCCCCAGGACACGTCCTGCACCCACATCCTGGTCTTCCCCACCTCTGCTGTGGTCCAGGTCGTTGACCTGCCCTTCAACCCCATCCACGGTGAGTCTCCTGCCCACAGAAGCAAAGCGAGTGTCCACAGACCTCCGTTAGCACCGAGCTGAACCCCATTGGTTCGACGTGTTGATCCCATCTGTGGTTCTTTCACCAACACAGTGTGGTCTACACTGAATTACATATATATGCAAATTCATCATTAACAAATCTTACAGTACAATCTCAAATCTCCCAGCATGATGTCATCAACACCTTCTCTCTTCTGTGCCCCATGACGCACTGGTACGTCGTACCGGTAAATTTACGACTCACGTTCTGAGTGTAAAAGTTTTGCCCTCTTCTCAGATGGCATGGATGGAATTCTGGACCTGCTCGTCTCTGAGAACGACGTGGACCCCGACCTCATTAACATATTACCCAACTCCCCCAGCGCGTCTCCCGTGCAGTCGCCTGGCTCCCATGACCACGGGGGTGGCGGAGGAAAGGTACGCTCCTTCAGCCGACGTCTCACGTGCTTCTGTTGGCCTCCTGCCAACTCTCACCCTTCATACCAGACCAGGGAAGCAGCGGTCGGCTTTTCTACTGCCCTCTGATGGAGCCGCAGCTCTGTGACGCTCAGCACTGTAACGATGACTAGGTTAAGAATCTGTATAGATTCTGTATAATGTAGATGGTTTTGAACCTAAATGCTCCTTTCTGGGATTTATGTGACTGGAAACACTTTGAGCTCTCCACGTTCCTCTTGTACTGCTGTACTGCCCTTTATTCTCACCACTCATCCTCACTTTTACTTTATGCAATTTAGTTTTTGTCCACATTTATATTTAGATTTTTTTAGAATTTATTTCAGCTTTACATGAATTTGCTATACTTTTTTGTTCTTACACACTTAAATTTCATTTTACATTTTCATCTTTGCTGGTATCCGTGTAGAATAGATACCAAATGCAAGACTTTTGGAACACAGTCTGGAACCAGTAGACCACACAGTTAACCTTGACGTCAATCCCAGCACAGTTAACCTTGACGTCAATCCCAGCACAGCTGACCTCTGAACTGCTACTGTCGTGTCTCTCAGGGCCTGAACACAGACCGCATGGAGTCTCACGAGGAGACGCCCAACATCCTGCAGCAGCCCATGGCGCTGGGCTACTTTGTGTCCACGGCCCGAGCCGGCCCGCTGCCCGACTGGTTCTGGTCCTCCTGTCCACAGGCCAAGAACCAGTGTCCCCTCTTCCTGAAGGTGAGCCACGCCCCCTGAAGACGCCCCAACGCGGCTAGACGCCAGCGTAGCTCTGTGTTCTGTCCGGTCTGTCATGATGTATCGAGGATGAAGAGCAGGACTCTTAGTCTCAAAAATGATGGTTCAGAAATGGGAGGGGTATCTTTGACACTGGTGTGTAGCTCACGCTGCATTTCTAAACCTGTGTGTGTGTGTGTGTGTGTGTGTGTAGGCCTCGTTACACCTGCAGTGCAGTGCGGTGCAGTCAGACGAGCTTCTCCACAGTAAACATTCCCACCCTCTGGACTCCAGCCACACCTCGGACGTGCTCAGGTATCCCCAAGCCGTCCTCTCCCTTTAACCACACCCATCATCCGCTAGCCACGCCCTCTCACCTGTGCTCATCTTCAGTACGGCTGTAATGACACTGTGGTTTCCTTTTTTCCTTAATAGAAGTTTGTTTTTGGCCTTTAGTATGTGGGTACAGTGAGGGTCCAGCGTTATGTTGCTATGTGGACGTCTACACTGAGAACAGATGCTGCTTTGAGGGGAGTGTGCAGTCAGCGCAGGTTGATTATTGAAAGGGCAACACTAGGTGAATCAGTAGCTTAAAAATACAGCAAAGGTTATAAACAACGAGGGGTCAGAGTTCGTGCAGGATGTGGGCGGGTGTAGGCGTCTTTCTGACGGAGCTGTGAGCTGGTCTGTTCTACCTGTGTCCGCTGTAGAGACAGATGTGAATAGCAGATAATTGTAGAGTGGATCTGTTATACGTCCACTTAAAGGAGTGTTCAGATGAACTTGCTCCAGTCTTTTGGTAAGAGAACTTACTGCTTAAGTGCAAGACTAGTAGCAGCAGTTTTTAGGACTGAACTGAGTCTGTTTAAGTCTAAGACTTAATTTAATGTAACTTCATGTGTAGTTTATGGCAGTGGTTACAGTGGTTGTGTGGTGTTTGTGCAGGTTTGTGTTGGAGCAGTATAACGCCCTCTCCTGGCTGACCTGTGACCCTGCGACCCAGGACCGCCGATCCTGTCTGCCCGTCCACTTCGTAGTGCTCAACCAGATGTACAACTTCATCATGAACACGCTATAAGAGGAACAGAACACACAGCTGCGGGCCCCACATTACCCAACACACACACGCCACAAGTCCCGTCTAGACACTCCACCGTGCTGGGCTGCCGTTGCCATGTTGTCTCATACAAGTGGAGAGAAATGGCCCAGTCTCCCTGTCTGTGATCTACTCCTAATGGAATGCCTGCAGATATCTTAAATATCTTATTTATTGTACGTTTTTAAATGTGTAATTTCTTAATCTTTTATATAAGTAGAAGGAACACGTTGCCTTCCAGATGAAATGAAAATGGTTTATCATTATCATGTGTGTTATCGTCTTAATTGCAAGACATGAATGGAATGAAGATAAATTTGCTGTAGCTTTTAGAGAGATATTTTCTTCCAATTAACAGACATTTATATTCCTCTGATGTACAGATGAAATCTAACCTGTTCTTACCTTTGTGTGGTTCGGACGTCTGGAGAGGTTTTAGGTGCATTCTTGTACAGCAGATTAACGTGTTCAAAAAAGAGGACAATATGACAAACATTGTCACATTATATATTTTATATCAGATTTAGAGGTGTGTGTGAGCGTGAGATGCACCCACACACATATAATTTTAATTTAGAGGTGTGTGAGAGAGAGCGCTATATGCACCCACACACAATCTTGTGCCACTTTGAATGGTGCAACCAGTGTTTCAGGAATAAAGTGTTGAACTTATTGGGAGTTTGTGTTCTGTTTGGAGTAGTCGGACCACACGGTGATTACCACAGTCCTCACAATCCTCACACGGTGATTACCACAGTCCTCACACGGTGATTACCACAGTCCTCACACGGTGATTACCACAGTCCTCACACGGTGATTACCACAGTCCTCACACCGCGATTACCACAGTCCTCACACGGTGATTACCACAGTCCTCACAATCCTCACACGGTGATTACCACAGTCCTCACACGGTGATTACCACAGTCCTCACAATCCTCACACGGTGATTACCACAGTCCTCACACGGTGATTACCGCAGTCCTCACACCGCGATTACCACAGTCCTCACACTGCGATTACCACAGTCCTCACACTGCGATTACCACAGTCCTCACGGTGATTACCACAATCCTCACACCGCGATTACCACAGTCCTCACACCGCGATTACCACAGTCCTCACACGGTGATTACCACAATCCTCACACCGCGATTACCACAGTCCTCACACCGCGATTACCACAGTCCTCACACCGCGATTACCACAGTCCTCACACCGCGATTACCAGTCCTCACACCGCGATTACCACAGTCCTCACACCGCGATTACCACAGTCCTCACACCGCGATTACCAGTCCTCACACCGCGATTACCACAATCCTCACACCGCGATTACCAGTCCTCACACCGCGATTACCACAGTCCTCACACCGCGATTACCACAGTCCTCACACCGCGATTACCAGTCCTCACACCGCGATTACCACAGTCCTCACACCGCGATTACCACAGTCCTCACACCGCGATTACCACAGTCCTCACACCGCGATTACCAGTCCTCACACCGCGATTACCACAGTCCTCACACCGCGATTACCACAGTCCTCACACCGCGATTACCACAGTCCTCACACCGCGATTACCAGTCCTCACACCGCGATTACCACAGTCCTCACACCGCGATTACCACAGTCCTCACACCGCGATTACCACAGTCCTCACACCGCGATTACCACAGTCCTCACACCGCGATTACCAGTCCTCACACCGCGATTACCACAGTCCTCACACCGCGATTACCACAGTCCTCACACCGCGATTACCACAGTCCTCACACCGCGATTACCACAATCCTCACACCGCGATTACCACAGTCCTCACACGGTGATTACCACAGTCCTCACACCGCGATTACCACAGTCCTCACACCAGGATTACAACAGTCCTCACACCAGGATTACAACAGTAATTGCTACAGTCCTCACACGGTGATTACTATTATGTGGGTGTCTGCCCATAGATCTGTGTTACTAATCATGTTTTGACAACGACTGATAACGTGAATGTTCCCTGGTTTAACTGGTTTAATATGATTGATCCTGGTCAGTCACTCTTATGCTGCATATGGCTTACAGGACCCAGTTGTACATACATTTGTAAAGTTGTACATAAAGGCGCATGGGCATAAATAAAAACATACGCGTGCACACAGGACTAATGAACGCAGGCTCCGCCGTGCTCGTGCTAGAAATCGCTGCTTGCGCGGACGAATG